>NW_010139961.1:0-17656 GCF_000699245.1 Pterocles gutturalis | reverse complement strand
CCCATCAAATTACAGTGTTGTCTAATAAAGGGTTTAACTTTCTGCTCATCTGGCACGGCTTTTCAGCTACTGCTTTAAACCTCTGCATTTGCATTCTGCTAACGCTGATGCCATTACAGCCACAAATAAATTAAGCTGATTTACTCCTTCTGAATTATGTTATGTTTATTGATGCTTGTATAATTTAATTTCACACAAATCCCATTAAAGATTATGCCCTCTATCCCAAAATGCTTCCAGTGGGGAAATATAATCAGGTTATAATAGATTTGTGTGTTACATTAAGATGACAATAGTCTAGTAGGTCCACTGTAATAATAAAACAGAACACAAACAAGGGATAAAATCAATGTCACACAAGAACCACTGCCTATCTAACTAGCAGCTTCTATTATCATAGATTAAATAAAAACCTCACCATACTTTTTCAGAGTGAAACAATTGTTTAATAGTTGCTTCTTGTTACTGAGACTCCTTCATTTTTCTGTTTTAAAGAATTGCTACCAACACATGCATAATCAAAGCGTTATTTAAACATCAAGTCTTGTTATACAAAGCTGAACAACAAGGAAGTTCCAAGAAAGTTCTTTTCAGCATCTACTAACAGCAAACCTAGATTTGGCAAATCTTTTCCAAGAATCATGCCATTCTTTTCAGATAGCATATTTATCTGCAAAATACGAAGAGTGTTAATAAATCTGTCTCCCACAGAAGAAGAGTGGTGCTGAGTCATCAAACTCAGAGCTGGGTGTGCCAGCTCCGGACAGTCCGTTAATATTTATTGCTACAGTTGTTACTGTGAACACCCATACAATCCACTGTAACAAAACTATGTTTGGGTGATTATTTTATAAACACAGTCAGGTAGCAATGACTTTCACTAATCCATTCTGAACCAAATTTGGATTGCTGAACCTCAGGTAGAAGAGCTCTGCATCTCATTTCCAAGGCACATTATTGCATCTCACTTAGTATTCAGGGCTATACCTACTAAGAATTACACTGAAATAGATTTATCCAAGGAAAATGCATTAAAGAAGTGGATTTATCTGTTTAGATGGGAAATAATACACAAAGACTAAAAACCTTATAACATACACTACTTATTCACTGCTTTCCCTCCTGCCTCTCTTCCCAAAAGCTACATAATATTAACTGAGTACAGTGTGGTGTCAAACAGCTACTTTTAAATTTTGATTTTTATTTAAAGCAAATAAGAAGGAAGCCAGTTCAAAACACAGCACAACTAAAGATTCAAATCAATTGCTGATCCTACAATCCTTTTCCAAGATCAAATGAGGACGCAGACAAGGAGGTCAGTCTACAAACTTAACTGGGTCAGCCAGTTGTGTTTGTGTATCCAAGTTAACTAGGGAAAAGAACTTTCCTATAAAGTTTTATTGTCATACTGTATGTAACATACTGAAATATTAATTAACCTATCATTTATTTCCTCTTCTGTAATTCTTTTCTTTTTTTTTGCTTCAAAGGACAGAAATAAAATACAGAGTAAAAAATCCTTCCTTACCTCACAGTGGACTCAGGTACTCAGAAAGGTTTGTAGAAAGCACCCAAATAGTTTACATACATGGGAGATGCAAGTGATGCTTGCAGACCTCCATCTTCCTCCTTCACCCCACAACTGACCCACAGACAGGCAGGGAGCCACAATCCTCTTGTACACTTTCCAGACCAAGCCCTCGCCTACATCACAGGAACACTTGGCTCTCAAGCAATATGGACTTTTCCATTTTCTCCCCCTGCAGTTTGATGCTGTTTGCAACCATCTTTATTTTAAAAAAACCCCCACTTTTTAGATATGCCTTTATAAATTTGTTTTTGACAACTATTTTTTTTTTTTTACTTTCTGGTTATACCAATTAATGTGGCTTTTTGATGTCTATTCTTCATGAGCATCTTCAAAGATATAATTACTGTTTGTCTTGGTCTTACTTGCAATTTGGAGTCTCAGTAATGAATAGCTTACTCTAGACGATTTGACAGGAGAAGGACTGCACTGCACAGACAGGGTAACAGATTTTTGCTAGTGGGGAACAGAAAAGTAAACTCCTTTAAGTGAGTATTACGTACTGTCTCATGTTTTTCCCTTTCATCATATCTCTTAAGGGACACCTATAAATGAAAGAACTTTCATAGCACCTCAAATTTCTAGACATAATCAGTAGCAACAATGCTTCAATGTTGTTAAAAAAATCTCAATATTAAAGGTAAATAATTTATAAAATGAGATACCTGTGAATAAGAGTTTATAATATGGCTCTGAATTTCATCCATTGTGTCTGTTCCATAGGACACAGTACCTAGGTGGAGGCGCTTAAATATCATCTCATTCTGTGTAAGTGTACCTGTAGTAAAAAAGAAGGATATCACAAAGCAGGAAAAAATACTAAGAGAAGGCCACAAAAAACCACCCTCAACAACCAAAACCCAACAGCCTTCTTTTGGAAAGAAGGAATGAATCATGAGTTAGCATCGGAACAGTTAATTAAGGGAATTTTTGTGGAGAAAGATCAGGGTTAGTCATACTGGAAGAAATAATTGTTTCCACCTTCAAGTTGATTCTGCCAGCAAAACTAAATATACAAGCTTGAAAAAAGACAAAAACTTTTCTCTACATATGAAAGATGGAAAATGCAGTATGCGGATGGAACTGACTCTCAAAAGCCAATGCAAGAGTTCACACCATGAATCAGAAAAGTTAAAGTACAAAAACCCCAAACCCCCAAAATTCACCCAGATATCCTGCGCTTTGCGTACCCAGGCAGACATCCTGGCAAACACTCACGTTCAATGCTACTAGAGAAGTCATTAAGATCTAACACCCCTGCCAAACTGGATGGATTTAGCCTCCAACTGGAACAAGCCAGAATGAACAAAATCGTGTTTTCAGAGCTCACTTCGCATTTGTAAGAAACTACAGGCTGTCAAGTCACAGACCGACCCTTTGCAACTAGTCACATCCTCTGGTTTGGAGAAGCTCTAATTGAGGGGTGGGGGCTTCAGCACTCCATGACAGGGTACATCAGGCAAAGAGAGGTCACTACCACCTAGCTTCCCATGGTCAGCTCAAAACAGATTCTTTTGATAATGGCCCTTCCTACAATTTTTTTTTCTATGGGTACTCAGCCAACGTGAAATTAATATAGTATAAAGGTATTCTTATATTTAAGCACAGAGTTTTGGGTCATTAAAATACATACATCTGATGATCAAAAAAATAAACACAACATGGTACCAAAAGTGACATCCTCCAAGTTTCTACATCTATAAATAAAAGTTGCAGAATGAAATATTTCTTATTAACTTTATGTAGACTATTTTTGTATCATGTCTTTGTCCCAGTATGCCACAGGAAGAGAGAAAACTAAAAGCATGACATATGGTATAATTACTACATGGAAAACAGAACTGTTTGGACAGTTAGCAACCAGTTTATGCATCGAATAGAGCTAGAACCATTAGTGATCTTCAAAGATTCGGCAGGGCTGTAAAAGTCTCCTCTCTTTCTCAGTTACACTTGAGATGTCTACCACTCCCTGGCAATATCTGTACAGTGACACTTCAATTGTACCATCATACCGCACCATCAAACCATGTCCATCCACTACGAGATGATCATCCCAAATTCTCCTTCTAACATTAAAAAAATTTGTTTTCCTTATGTGCTGTTAAGGGTTTTTTTTTTTTTTCCCCTACAGTCATATTATTTTAAAATTATTTTAAGTAAGGTTTATGTGAAATGCATAAATTCTCCACAAAATATGCATAACATTATCAAAAATCCACATGAGAAGTAGAACATTCCCAAGGTTGGAAAACGGTCCAGGAAGACAAAGTTCCTGGCCTCTAGAATCAGCAAGTCAGAAATTTTTGGTTACTTTTATACAAAGGAGAAAAAGATTATTTTGTGTTTATAATAATCACATAAAAATAATGAGAAATCACTTGCTCTGACTTTATACACTGTACTTTTACTGAGACCATTTGTTAAATTTGATTATATTTTATACTTTAATTAATTAGAGACTAGAAAAATCAAATCTCCAGTTTGCACATCAGAAACATGAAGGTTTCCACTACCAAACATGAGAGACTAAAATCTCCACTTCTAATAAAAAAAGAAAACAAAACCAAAACCCACCCACTTTCTTCAACAACGTTTATTGCAAGAAATTTCCAAGTAAATCTGCATCACCTTCCTTCCTTTCCAGGCATGCTGACATCTGCCTTTAGCTTTGCCAAGCCTTTGAATTAAAATAAACACTCCCCAGGAGTTGTGAAACTAAATGCTACTCAAATCTTGAGACAGCAGGCAACCGTCAAACCCGCTTCCCACTAGTTCTGTAATTGCTGCTTGGGAAAACTGAGCAGGAAACAAAATTAGCCCTATGATTATTATATGGAAAGATTATTTCTTCTGACACCATTAAATCGGTCCAACTCCAAAAAAAAAAAAAAAAAAAAGAAAATTTGTGTGTTCCCTCCCAACGCCTTCTCAGCAAGCAGAGAAGAAAAGCTTCTGAGCAGGAAAGTATGGATTTTCCTATCTTGCAACAATCAGGAGTGAGGGAAGGAAAAACGAGCAAGGAAGAAGAATGAACTTGTAAAGACATGTAAATAAACATTCTGGAAATCCTGACTCAACACTTGCACCTTATACATTACTGATACAATTCTTTTTATCAGCTGCAGTAATAGCAACCATCTATGACACATGAAAAGAGGCTCCAAAAACACCTGTACCAGTTACACAAAATTGCAATTAAAAAAGAACAAAAAAAAAAAAAACAAAGAAAATAAACAACAATTACAGTTTGCTCATGCTTCTTAAAGACTGCTGTAAGGCTTTCAATCAGAGTCACAATAAACCTGACATGTTACTAGACAAACATGGGCAGCTGCATTTACGAAAGTGCTCCCCAAAAAATTTGCAAAAAATAAAATACAATACACCCTTTTCAGTCATTCACGTGGAAGTGAAGTTTCACCGCTTCTGCAAATTAAGAATTTGCTTCTAAATTCTCCCAATGAATGAAACACCAAAATGGGACAAACCCCAATCAGTCACGTTAAAACTTTAGGAGCAGTTCTCTGTGAAACTTTAGTTTTTTAATTGAAGACCAATATACCTTGACAAAACAACACATCTTCTACTTTACACCCCAAAATGCAAGCCCTTCAACTGTCTTGGAGGTAAGATTTTCTACTATAGCCCACCTTAGGAATGAAAAACAACCCAAAACCGAGCTCTCTGGTCTGCTCGAGGTGTAAGTACTAACAAACAGTGAAAGAGCTTTCTGTTTTTAACAATGCTTTTTCAAGACCTACTTACAGTTCCATGCTTTCAAGACACTGCTAATACGAGGAGTTATTAGAGAAAAAAAGCTTCTTTCAGAAAAGGTTCTAGTAATTTTGCTGGTCACTATATGGGCTAGTACTACTACACACACTTCAGCTTTGCTCTGCAATGCAGGCACCACACAAGGAAAACGTCCTGACAAGAAGTTAGTATACAATTGCTGAAGAAAAAATTAGTATGTTCTTTCCCCCAGCCCCCCCGCCAACTGTATCATTAAACACAGAGTAAAGCAGGCAAAGAGGAAATTAATTTCTAAGGAAAACGTCCTGAAGGCATCATTCCCCGGGTGGCAACAGATGTGACTCACAACAGAGCAGTCGAGGATTTTTTCTTTCGTTTTTGAGAAGCAGATGCAGATCTTTCTGATCCTGTCTTACTAGATGGTAACTTGGACCAATATCAACAATCTAAAGAGGCCAAAACAAAATGCAAGAAAATATATACAGCAGAAGAATTAATAACTTCCTGAAAAAAATGAGAGGGCAACTTTTTGTAAAATATGAGTACTTTGAGCTTTTTGCTGAAACAGTCAGTGCAAATGTGAACATTTCTATGGAAACCTGAAGGCAGGTCAGGCCCACCGCTCTTAAAAATGGGACTGTTGGCAACAACGTGGAGATGCAAACTGTTTCTGTGAATGCTGGAAAAAATACACCCCGATGCAGAATGTAAAAAGAGAATGAAAACCCTCATGGTGAACACATAGACAGAACTGTCTGCTCACCCAGCTGCTCACCCAGGAACAGGCCATACACATAACCACCACAACACCTCAAACCAACCCTACCCCAGTTCAACCCACTAAGAATGAGGGCAAAGACACAGAGAGCAGAGATATGTTCATTCTTTCCTGAGCAGGAGGTAACAGCTAACATAGTTACGAACATCAGGAGCTATTTCCTCCCTACCTTCTGCCTCCCCCAAGGGTGACAGCAAGATCTAATGGCAACATCTATGCTCACGGGATACACCGTGCACGTCCAGTCAATGGGAGTCCACCAAAAGCCACAAAGCAAGGATCCCTTTGACTGATCTACTTTCAGTGCATGCCTGGAAGCTTCCTGTAGAATCTCTCCATCAAAACTTTCCACTCCTAGTCTGCTCTGCTCACCCTGCAACCTTGGCAGTACTAAAAATCACAGGACTAGAGGAAGCGTAAAGGCAATAGTGTGAATATATATACATCAGAGTGAAGCAAGAAGACACTATTCCATCAGCTTTTTTTTTTTTTTTTAATTAGTCCTTCTCTGTGGTAGCTTATGCTGCACAGACTCAAAGTATACCTTAAAAGATTAATTTTCAGAAACAATTACCGAAATTCACTATTCTACTAGTACGTTATATTAGGCACATTTAATGAAAAAGCCCATATACATCAACCTCTAACACAATGCTTTCCTAGAAAGTCAAGAATCCCATTGCTCCATGCATCTGTTCAACTATTATATCTGCTAAGTATCTCATTTGGTCCAAACACCCGCTAAAATGTTAATTACAGAACTCAAACACAAGCGTATGCATTAGTAAACAACTACGCCTGGAAGACCACACGATTGTTTTAGCTGAATACTCTGGTAGTTGTCGTGAACAGCAGAAGGTTTGCCATCCCACATCCTAAGCAACAAAAACATTCAATAAATATTACCAATTATCTTTATTTTTCGCTCATGATTAGAATCTTTTTGCAGCCTGGAGAGGATGAGATATCATGCTCAGCTGCCCTTGGAAAATGCTTGAAAACGCTCCCCCCTGCAACTGCCCCCCAGCCCCCCCAATAACGGATGACTCCTTTCTGTCAAACTTCTATGTGATCCAAGTCCAAACATGGCATTTTGGGTAATGGATGCTATAATTAAAATGTGAGTCCTGAAAAACCTGTTGTTCTAGTGGGTGTTTTCAGTAATGGCTTTGTTCTACATGAAGATAAAAACTCCCTAACAAAGGAATTAATGTATTGCTTTAATAGGCTGCACCCTGAGTTAAGTTTTAAAATTTATGAGTTCTCTGCAGCATTGTTCTTTAAACAATGGCATTGTCAAATGCAACCAGTGAGAAGATTAAAGTTCTCCCAGCAGATTAAGTACAAATTATCTGTCCTCCTGTTTCAGCATCATTTGTTCATTTATCACATAACGTCTAGTATTTCTGGTCAGTGTCAATATGCTCTGCATCCTTGCAGTTAACAGATGTCTTCTCTTGTCGAATGAATTACTTTATGTTTCACGCACTGGTGGCCGCAGATGTGTCACTATAGCAACATCATTAACTTCAGATCTTACCGGAAACATGCACTCCAATCAAACCTAATTATACCACATTGCTTTCTTGTCCCACAATAAGGAAACTATAATGCAATTATTGGGATACTTCATTTTCTATTCTACTGTGGCAAATGAGAGAGCCACTGTGATGGACGCCTTCTTGTCAAAAAGCTTATTGATGAAGCACAAACCCAATTTACAATCATACAAAGGACTACCTTGCAATTATGTTAGTAATGCAATGCTCCTTAGACTCAACAACTAATTCTCAATCATTTCCAGCGAACCTTGGGCCACAATGTAAGATTTTTTTGCAGACTGTTCTCTGGATTTCCTTTCATTTTCAATATTGAGAGAAACTTCACCTGTTTACACCTAACTAAACCAGCCTTTTAGTCCTGCTTTTTAGTAGCACCCACTTGGACAGACGGCTACAAAACTGGCTCTTTCTCTTCCAACAGCCAAGCCTTAAGTGGGCAGAAGAACAGCATCAACTGGTGTGTATGACTAGACCTGAAAATTCAAGCGAGAAAGTACTGAAGCCAGCTCTCATGAAGAGTGCAGAATCATGCAATGGCAATCACGGATTAACTGTACCGGTTCTGCTCACTACCTAACAGTATGGCTCATGTTTATGATCAAATGCAGAATGAGACCCAATGTATTCAGGAAAAGAAACCAGAAGCAGCCACCAATATACTCGGGTAAAAGGTACGTTGACTGCATGTTTATCCAGAAGTAAGAATAGTTTAAAACTTGCAGGGTATTTAAGACCGACAAAATTGAGCAGCATTTCCCATCACGATCTGAAGAAGAGCATGGTCTGCAAGGCCACAGTCCCTGTTCTGAAGCTGGTCACGTCCGCTGGACCCCAGGCTTACTTCACCTACATCAGCTTTTGGTGAACATTTGGATAAAAGGGCACAGGGTGAGACTGCTGACTGTTAGTCCAAACCAGTTTGGAACTACTGCCCGAGAACACTGCTTTTATTTTCATTTTTACATCATGAACTTTGAGATTCAGACCTTCCCCCAGAACTCAGTAGAGGTCTGTGCTCTGGAAAGCCTTTGAGGCTGAATGCTAGCGATCTCCCAAGCTACACATCAACACGTTTGCTGGTAAAAGCCTTTTAACATTCGTCTATTTAGCCTCTTTCAAGTACACACTCAGAAAGGCCAGAACACAAGTGTTTCTTAAAATTAAACAGAACTACTGTGATTGCAAGTGGCATGATGTGGGTTGAAAACAAACAAACAAAACTATTAGAAGCAAAACAGGGTTGTTTTTCTTTGTACATGCAAGTCAGTAAAATGCATCCCTTCATCTCTTCAAAGCCTTATAGATGTAACAGTATTTTTGCTTTGAAAAACCCAGTATCACCAAACGTCATGTTGCCAAAAAAATATTTTTTTTTTTTAAGGAGAAAACCTTTGGTTTTGATTACTGTTGTATTAAGTTAAATGTACTGGTTGTCTTTCTAGAAGTACAACTGCAGCAGCTTTATTTTTTTTTTAAATTTTTCAAACAATCTTCTATTTCTCAAACAGGTAGCAGGTACATACAGTTTGAGGGAAAGAAGACAGTACACTGATCCTTGTGCCTCAAAATATAAGCTGGTCACCAGAGTCTGAATAGAATTCCTGCATTGTAGAATTGGGTGAATGAACTGTTAGCCTTTTATTTAGAAAGTCTCTTAAAAATTTCAGTGCAGTCTAACTGTAAGCAGAATACCTCAACACTTGAACCACATTTCCAGTTTGGTATGGTAACTGGGTTCTCTATCAGAGAAGTTTAACATCTATACACTGTTTACGCTTGCAAAGCAGTGCTTTGGGCAAATGAACTCTACTGCGTTGTTTTGAAAATTCATTATTTTTGAACACACTTCCCTTTTACCAAACATATGCTGTAAATTACATATTTCAAGCCTACAATGAGACAGCACTCTTAAAGTTACATAAATTATCATGATGAAGGGTGCAATTGAAATCAATAAGCAGTTTCAAATAGCATACAAATCATTAGCTAACTGAAATAAAACTTGTTAAAAGAATTGTTCACTTGCTTTGAAGAATGACCACGCTATAATCAGCAATACACTTTTCTACATGCTAAGAAAGAAGGTGGCAGTTGTCTTTATCTTTTACAAAACAGAACAACAGCATTCAGAAGTGTACGGGGTAATGTGTACCTATAGAAAAAAATGAAAGTGTGTTTTGAAAAAGTGACAATATATTAAATTTACATTTCATTTCAAAATATGTAGTAATGGAGGTGTTCAGCATGGGAGGGAACGTGGAACTATTTCAAGCAGAAAGAGTTGTAAACTGCGTATTATGCTTCCTGAACAGCAGAACAGAGGCCAACACGTGTCCCCCCTCCCACCCAAAAAACACGCTTTCTCACCATTTTGAACTATATTTTACTTAAAACCACTAAAAATTTCTCCAGTTGTTTGAGAAACAACTTTCTCAGTTCAAAAGTTCAGCTTCCTAAAAACCAGCATGTCTACCAGAGCTGATTTATTCCATCTCAGAAAGAACCAAGAAAGCAGAAGAAATACTATATTTAAATACTGTATTTCCTACAGAATTTAACTGGTTATTTATTACGATATTTTCCAAAATAAACTTTAGGATTCCTTAAACACATCAAGAACTAAGAGGATGGTAAGACTGCAGCAAGTTTCAGCCATAACGGCAGAGAGCAGTACAGCGCAAGCTCTTTCCTCTTCACTTACCCGCCCTCTGCTCCTGGTGAGGGCTGGGTTTTCCAGAACCAGGTCAGGTACAGTAACAGCTGATAGTTATATGGAATCATACAGCAGCTCCAGAGTTGGTCTTTGTAACATAAAGAGCAACTAACTTCATGGGGTAGCAGATGTCATTTCGGATCTTATGACTTGTTTGGGAAATGACTCGCTCTCTACAAGGCCATAATATTCATATAAATTCATCATATTTCAGAATTGTAACCTGATATACCTGTTTTATCCGTTAGTAAATAAACTAATCGTCCCAACTCTTCTGGTATGGTGCTAGTTCGAACAACTGTTCCAGGAATATTGTCGTCTTTCATAATCATCCACCCATAGGCTGCCTTACCCATGTCCAAGTTCACACGTAAACTGTGAAAAAAAGAAAATTTATACCATCGTCAGTGTGAATATCAGGCAAAGTGAAAGTTATAAACATAAAAATAAAACTAGAAGCTCTTTTTAGGATACCTGTATGAAAAAAAAAATCTTAAAATTATATTCAACAAAAATTTTGGAACAGTGTTTTTGTTATGTGTTTGTAGAGGACATATCACATTAGAAATCAAGGCTCCATCCCAGAGTTTCAGCAGCTACTGCAATACGAACAAATGCAATATCATGCCTTCTGCAGGAGAGATTGCAACACTCTGTGGAGATTCTTGACATAATTACATTACTACACCCATACAGATGAGAATATCATACACTATCAACAGGACCAGATAACTAGTCAAGTCACAGTTTTTAGCTGTTAAAAAACCACCAACACCTATGTTTTCTTTATGATGTGAAAGTGCAAATATTTTTGTACCTCTTCAAGTCACTTTTTTAAAAAACCTTTTACTTTAGGAAAGTACAACTATATTTGTCAACTTCTCTTTCCCACCACAACCCATCAACAATACTGCTGTCCTTCCAAAATGCAGTTACAGGGGCTCTCTTCTGCAAAAAGAGAATCCTGCCCAAGCAGCAAAATGCACCCTCATGTGAGGACACATGGGCTGGAGTCGCTACTGTCAGCAGCAATCTGTACTACAAATTGTGATTTGCAGCAAAATTTGCTGATTACACATACAAGTGCAAAATCAAAAGATTTTTTTTCCAGTTCACTCAGTGTCTGCATATTTCTTTGTTCTTATTTCCATGTCTGTCTTACACGAATTAATTTCCCTTGCACCTTGTATTCCTGCGTTATAATAAAAAAGTCTTCACTCAGCTGATCAGAGATAACTTTAATGACATGGATCGTGCCCAAAATCAAATGCTTCAGCTCAAAACTCTATACCACATTGTTCTAAAAGTTTACAATACTACTTTCCTTTAGCTATTCACCACGTTCTGCAACCATGTCAGAGGAACAGTGACTAGGGAATAGGCACATGTTCATTGCCACTGACTGTAACAGAAATACTGAAAAACCAGCTAGGACAGCGGCTCTGTGAACTACTTGTAGCTAATTTGCCCAGGCCACAGAACTCAAGAGTCTGAAGTTTAGTAACAGGTTTACAGAAACGTGACTCTTAAAACTGTTCAAAGGTATGCATCAAGGCCAAAATACTGCTAATGTACTTCAGCCCTTTTTTAACAGTCCTGAAGTGCTGCTTTACAGCACAACCAAAGCCACCGCAGTGACAAAGTGATTGTGAATTACCTGAGGTGACAGCTAGTCACAAACCGCAACATCCCATGAGGAGATGCATTTAACCAGAATTGTGGGAATACCTAAATTTCAGTACATACTGCGAAAAATCAGTGTATTCCACATCCCCTCTTGTGTGAATGTGCACAGCAGAAGACAACACATGTTCTAGCACACAAAGAAACAAGTCTTTTTGATACAAGATTCTTCACCATTCAAGACAGTCTTTTGTTCTTTAACTAGCTCTTACTTTTCCATTAAAATCAGTAGCAGCAGGAAACCATCCTTCTACTTGGTGATGTACCCCAATTAGTTTTGCAATATCATGCCTCACTCAGCTGTCCTCAGACATGCAAATACAGGAAAAAAAACTAGGACAGACAACAGAAGAAGGACTCTACCAGATTCTTCTTATTGAAAATGTTATAGTATAACAAGGAGAAAAATACTGGAAGTCACTTGTCTCATACCGGTTAATTGCAGTTGCACCCTGCCTTACTCAATCCAGAGCCAGTGCTTGTATTACATGTGTCTGTTAACCTGCAGAGTCAGAGAGAATATAAGAACCAACGGAACACACTTCACAGTGAGCTATGTATTCGTGAACAGAAGGAACAGCAAAAGATTTACTTGTCTTAGGGATGAGAATCATAGAATCATAGAACCATGAAGGTTGGAAAAGACCTCAAGGATCATCAAGTCCAACCATCAACCCAACACCACCCAACCCACTAACCCATGTCCCAAAGCACCACATCCACACGTTTCTTGACCCCCTCCAGGGATGGTGACTCCACCACTGCCCTGGGCAGCCTGTTCCAATGCCTCATCACTCTTGCAGTGAAGAAATTTTTTCTAATATCCAGCCTAAACCTCCCCTGGCGCAACTTGAGGCCGTTTCCTCTTGTCCCATCACTTGTTCCTTTAGAGCAGAGCCCAGCACCCCCCTCACTGCACCCTCCTTTCAGGCAGCTGTAGAGAGTGATGAGGTCTCCTCTCAGTCTCCTCCTCTCCAGACTGAACCCCCCCAGCTCCCTCAGCCGCTCCTCGTCAGACCTGTGCTCCAGACCCTTCTCCAGAAGGGTGAACCTGCTAGTTAGCCAGTCAAGGAAAAAAGATGCTGTCTAGCTTGAGCAAAGCAACACAAGCACACTCACTTCATTTAAGAACAGCAGCCGCTTGCTCTAGCCAGGGGTAAGCAGAGTAACTGAAGGATGAAAGCTGCTCATCACCCCACTTCAGAGAGGCATGTGGGCTGTATTTTTTTTCTGCCTGGGCTACCGAGACTGGAATTTGGCAATGAAAGCTCTATTTCAGAGCTCCAACCGCAGGTACATGGCAGACAAAGAGGGCAAATCCACACGGCTGCTCTGCCAATGGAGACCGACAAAGTCATTCTGCCAGGAAAAACCGTACTTCAGTAAGATTACATCAGAAAAGTATCTCAAAGCTGAAGTGCAGGTCATATCTTCACTCGCATCTTTTATAAGCATGTGTGTTACCTGGTTTTGATGTTCTGAACGCTCGCTATATGCATTTAATCTGGCTTAAACAGAATTTAGAGGTAAGGAAAGAAAAAAGAAAAAAGAAAGACAGCTTCTGTTGCTGAGCAGTGAGGAGAAATCTGTATTTCAGAGCCTAGAGGCATTTTAGGAATTAGCCTAGCTCTCCAGCAGGCACCACCGAGTGGGACAGTGTATCCCCTTCACGCTGATGGGCCTAACGGAAAGCTGGCACCACCGGCCTCCAGAGAAACAACGTCTCCCAGTGACTGACATGGAGACACTTGGTACACGCTCGAATTGTTAAGATGAATAAAGAAATAAACAGGAATAAAATTTTAAAAACCAATTAGGGCTCTAGACGCATTTTTAGTATTCATTATAAATATTTGTACACTGCATCCTGGTGACTTTCTTCACCTAGTGCTTGTCTTAGAGGAAACTTTTGTCTTTGCAATCACTGTAGCTATCACCCAGCACGTTAGGGATGCTGTCGTAACACTAAAAGTGATGGAGGCCTATACAAACTAAATTTGCTTTCAAAACTAGAAATCTCTCCAACAGAGTTTCACAGGAACACACTGAAATATTTGACTGCAAAGTCCAACAATTTTTACACAATACAACAGGGAGATACCAAGCTTACTCAACACCAAGCTACTGTCAGTGCCTGACAATGTCAGCTATCATTTATCATAAATACTTTGTGGACATTACATAACCAAAACCATTTTAAATTCACTAGTTTTTAAATCCTTCTCAATTTCACCCATTTAAAATCACAGAACGCTTTGGGTTGGAAGGGACCTCAAAGCCCACCCAGTGCCACCCCCTGCCATGGGCAGGGACACCTCCCACTAGCCCAGGTTGCCCAAAGCCTCATCCAGCCTGGCCTTGAACCCCTCCAGGGATGGGGCATCCACAGCTTCTCTGGGCAACCTGGGCCACTGCCTCACCACCCGCACAGGAAAAACCGTCCTTCTAACATCCAACCTAAATCTCCCCTCTTTCAGCTTATAACCATTACCCCATGTGCTGTCCCTGCACCCCCTGACCCAGAGCCCCCCCATCTCCCCTGTAGCCCCCTTTCAGCACTGGAAGGTGCTGGAAGGTCTCCCCAGAGCCTTCTCTTCTCCAGGCTGCACACCCCCAACTCTCTCAGCCTGTCCTCGCACGGGAGCTGCTCCAGCCTCGGACCATCTCTGTGTCCCTCCTCTGGCCTCGCTCCAACAGGTCCGTGTCCTTCCTGTGCTGACTCCACACATATCAGTTATTAATGAAAACACACAGAACATCATCGTATGTAGCATTAGCGCACTGTTGCATCAGGAACACTAATTCTTAGCAAATCCATTAATGTGCAATCTTTAGACAGAGTATGTTAAGAGAGGCATTTCAGGGCTGTTGCACAGAACAGGCATATTTAGTGAACAGAACAGTGTGAAGTTTCTTGTCTCTCAACCTCAGCACTAGTCACCCTAGAGCAGGCAAACCTCAGGCAACTTTTATTCAGCTTGGGGATATATTCCATTTATTCCAGGGTGGCATTCCTCTGCAGTTCCGCTTCAGAACAAATAAATAAGACAACATTTCAGAATTCACATTGCTTTTTACTACAAGTTAAAACCAGATATTTTTGTTTTTATTCCCTCAAAAAAAAAAAAAAATCAGTAGTGTTTTAGGTTAAACAAATTAATACTTACAAGACTTCTAAATTTCATTTTTTCCCAAATGGTAATAACATAAGGGCCCTTTGTAAAGAATTCTGATTTTATTTTTTAGTCAAAATGGACAAATATGCCAGTAGGCAAGGGCCTTCACTGAGAAAGTTTCAGACAAATACATTATCAGAAACTCCAGAAACACTCTGCCTTTCACAACTTGCTGAAAAACCATTAAGACCTGATAAAGTTAGCAATGACGACTTGTGAACAAAGCGATACTGTGCCTAAGAAAATTCAAGTATGAATCTGATTTAAAATCGTATGATAGTTTTATTTGAGCTTTGGCACACAGGAAGAACTTTCTGAGCAGTTCTGTACATAAGCAGAAGTTTTGTAGCAAAAACCAAAGCCCTGCCAAAACCCCAGATATAACAGGAGTACCCACAGTGGTACCCAATTTTTAAAATAAAGGAAATAACAGAGATGTAGTCTTTTCTAAGTGAAATACTGAAGATCATATCTGGGTCACGTCAGTACCCAAAACAGTACCCAATCCCCTATGGCTATACCTCCTACCCTTCCCGTATCCCTACCTGCTTGAAACAAACTATACACAGGTATACACTTTATTTACAATGTAGAAAATGATACGGAATAATTTTAAAACTGCTGGTCAAGAAACAACCAAAAGTGTTTTAATTTCAACATGCCTAGAAAGTTAACACTTCACAGGAAGCAATTTTTGGAGCCTGACAATTTCTATTTACTGCCACTAGACAAAGAAAATAAGAACAAAATAGAAGTTATTTCAAACACAATATTCTATCAAGATCTATATAATAAAAAATCAACCCACACCTCATCCCTTTAATTTTCTATAATTTCCCTTCTCCCATATTTTATTTGGAGAGGAAATTTGAATATAACACTCCTTTTGTGTTTAGCCCACTATACACACCTTTATTTTGTTTTTTCTGATATCTATCTGATACTCCCAAGAAGAGCCTCAGATCTGAGTTCTTGTTTGCTTCATAATTGGTAGCACTAGTTCTCTTGGACTAATTTTTCTAAATTTTGTCTATTATGTAAGGATATAAAAGGAAATGAAAGAAAGTACACACAGCACTCTCCATAAAGCCCAGGCAATGAATGTAACTTTAAAAGAGAACTCAATCCCACACATTTATGCTTCAATACATGTAGCAAAAAATGTGTATCACCCATGTACTGCTATAGTGACTGTGGCACGTGTCGTTTTCAAGGGCCACATGCAACCTAGGTATAGATAATTAGATACTGCAACACGGCTAGAACTTAAAACCTCAGGAGGAAATCTGGGGAATAATTAATGAGAAAATTAATCTATGAATTTCTTACAGGCTGAAAACACAGTGGAGTGCAAAATACAAATAGGACACATGTCAAATGAGTGCCTTGGCACAAGAGATGTAGCATATGCAGCTCATAATAACAATAATTACTTCCTATTAAAAATGTTCCTTTGTTATTTTCACATTTATCAGGTCAGATGCCTTCGTTCATTAAACCTCTTATACAATGTCAGCATTATTGACATTAGATGTCTAATACAATATTTTTTTAAAACATGAATATTTTTAGTGTATTCCAGACAAATTTGGCATTACTTACTGTAATACCGTAAGATCAAAACTAGAACAACACCTAGGAGCAAACAGGCAACGCTGCAATGTTAAAAAGGAAAAAGATCTACTGCAGTAGATCAGTTTAAAAAAGGACTTCTTTTTTTTCAGAAGCACACTGAATAAAACCTCCTTTTTCATATTTGTATGATCCAGGATTTGACTGGATATTAATAAATTTCAGATACAAAACTTCCTAGCACTTTTTTCAGGCTAACATAACTTGAACGATTTTCTTTAAATGTTCCTCTTAACCAGAAAAAAGCAACTGGGAGCCAGGTAGTGCCCCAAAACTTTACAACTTAAGTGCAAGGCAGTTCCTTCCCGATGTTTGAGGCAGCTTATTTTGCCAGAACGGCTCAGTGCCCAGGAGCCTTGGGGTGTCTGAAAGAAAGGACAAAAGACATTTCGGCTTCTGTGTACACCAAAACTCAAAGATCCTTCTAAAAAGATGGCTGATTAAGCCCCTGTCAATCCAGCCTTGAACTGCTACCAACTACAGAGCCTGGATGATCCACACTTCTACCAGATCCTCAGTCAACACTTTATCATGTTATGGTAAACCCTCTACACTTCTTACCAGCTAAGTGGAAGCATGTACAGCTACAGGATTCACACGCTGGTATATGTGAGGCAGTAATTTCACCCAACACCGCTTGGCTAAGCCTAAATTATCTTTAAAAACTTTCCTGGATACATTTTTTTGTGCAAGAAACAAAAACAAGCAGACAAAAAAAAGGACTCAACTCACTTTGACTTTCAAGATGTTTGTCCTGGGTTCAGCTGAGAC
>NW_010139960.1:0-19304 GCF_000699245.1 Pterocles gutturalis | reverse complement strand
ATATATATATATATAGTGATTTTTATTCCAGTCTCATCATATTCTGTGGTCTAAGTTGTGGCTTTTAATACAATGCTTTGAAAGGGATTGAGAATTGTTTCATGTAAGGAGACAGGTTATAACTGTGGACTGTGTAGATATGCAGTCCCATGTTGCATTCTTCTCACAGGACACCTACAGCTGCAGAGTTACCATGTGCAGGGAACAACACTGAAGCAGCTGCCATTTTGTGCTTTAGTTGTGATGCTCACGTAAGCAAGCATGTGCTCCTGGTTCTTTGTCTCATCAGAGAGGTATGTCTGCTCTTTCTTTGGAGAAGAGTTTACATCATCTTCGTCATCTCTCACGGTATTATAAGCTATACTGGAGTCTAATCACGCTTTGAGTCATGCTGTGTCCTTGGCCACAGAGAGGCTGTGAATTTCACAGGTTAATTATACTTTGTGTGTAACAATATCCATGTTAAACACTATGAGCTTCTATTTAATTGGATACTACCGTGTTCTTGTATTTTGAGAGATGGAAAACAGAAGTGGAGAAGTGAATGGAAGAAAGTCTGTATTTACTATCTCCTGGGCTCCCATGCCAAACATTGAGTCCCAGGCTCCATAATGTTATTAGCAGATGTGACACATTTTGAGCCATTGTTCCAGGGAATAGTGCCAAAAAATCCTGATGATGTTACAGCCATTCAGAAGAGGATTGGTCCTGCTCACCAGTTACCACGCTGGGCAGGCTCTCCCTAACCTGCAGCTTGCTGTATACACCACAAGGGAAGAGAGGATAATAAAAGGGTGAAGCATACCCAGGTTCTTATTTGTAACTTTTGTTTAAGGATCTCTCCATCACTTTCCAAATATTCTTTAGTGGGCTTTAAATACTGTCTAGTGTATTGTCTGGGCCTCTGGTGTCTAGTTGCTACTCAAGGTATACCTTGTATAGCTAAGGAATACCCTACTACCTTGCCATTCAAGAACTGGAGCTTTTGATCCTGGTACTGCCTTCACCTGTAGTGAGAGACAGTAACTTCTTCAGGAGCTTTTGATAAAAATGGAGACTGTAGAGACAGAGTTTGATCTCAGGTTTCCTGAGTTGTGGCAGAACACTGTCTTAGTGACTGGAATCTCAGAGTTTGACTCCTGGGTCAGTATCTTCTTCGACATGTGTGTTCAAACTGAGCCACAGTGTAGCTAAGAAAGTGGTGGGCCACTAAGTTCAGATGAGTGTGGTCTATACAGTGACCATGGACTTATTCTAATAACAGAAGCAGATGAGCAGCTGCAGACAAGGATAAAATTTATTTTTTTTTTTTTCCTGCAGAGGGAGATGAAGTTAGCCAAACTTGATTAAATTTCCCTGAAGCTTGGTGCAAAAATTTTGTGTGGTGACTGCTGCGGATCTGCAGTCACACGAGTGCATTTTGTAAGTGTATTGGAGGGCTGACCTCTGTATAACTGCATGGGGCATTGTGTGATCAGCATTCTTCTACTACGGGCTTCCTACCCTGAGAGCAGGAGCCGAGGGGGTGAATGTTTTCCTGCAAGTAAGTCATGGGAATAGGTTCATGTGTAAGAAGATTTTAGCTCCTTCTCTTACGAGTTATCCATCATCAGCCAACTTCTCTCTCTGTAAAGGGCTAAAGCAGAGGCTGTAAGCACAAAAAAGCTGCATGGGTCAAAGACTGTAGCTTTTCCTAAGCTGTGTAAAACTTTCCAACATGTCCTAGAGCTGTGGAGATACTCTCAGAGCACACAATAAGGCTATGGTTGGGGGAATGTTCCCTTCCAAAATGAGGTTTCTGCTTCTGGTGCTTTGCAAGCAGCTCAGAGGCCAGAACAGGGCGGCAGCTTGCCTGCAGCACAGCTAACATTGCCTGTATCAGGAAGGGATCCAGAGTATGGCATGCAGACAGCAACTGTTGCTTAGCTTTTCCAGCTATCTAGAATAGATCTGACAAGCAATTAGAGCATGAATATATTACAGAGCCGATGGGGGATGCCTTTGTTAAAACTTGTGACCCATACTTAGCTGCTGTTTACACTGGCGGCAGCTTCGAGGGTGGGCAAGACCCTACCTGCCTGTCTTTCTCCTCTCTCCTTCCCTGTGCAGAGGGAGCCAGGGAGCTCTGCATCTCATTGGATATTTCAAATGCTTTCTGCACAAGTCATAATTAATGCCGAGTTGCAGAGCTAAGACCAGATGTGCTGCTGAGATTATCTCCCTGGGCAGATCGGCTCCTCTCCGCTCTGTAGCGCTGGGTGAATGGAAAGCTGCCAGTGCTGGGACTCAGAATGTGTCTGATGCCTGAAGTCAGGACTTTCTTTCTCTGCCGCTCCTGCTGTCTGACACTGCCTGGTTTCTGCTTGAAGCTCAGCGCCTGTCATGTAGCGGAGTGCTGCACAAGAACGAGAGGTATGAGATGATTTTCCAGAGCTTAGATTTGTTATGGTTTTCTTTTCCTAGAGGAAAAGCAAATATTTGAGCTTAGCCTCAGACAGAAGCTAAGAATCTGAAAAAGCAGCTGTCTTAACAAAGGGGTAAGAATGGGGAGGACCTATTCCATGGCCAAAAATACTACCAGACGCCAAGCTAGCATTTGAAGATAGTTCTGGGGAGGTGTGTGATTTCACATAGAATACTTAAATGGATGTATGTGGATGAGACCAATTGGTTCCTAGTATATGGAGGCTGCTCTTTATGGGGGTCAGAAGACACCAAGTTCTACCACAGACCAATTTGTGTGACCTTGGGCAAGTTACTTCATCAGTTTCTCTTGATTTCTAATTATCTGTCGCTTTCTTTCCTTTCCCCTGTTCTTGCCTGCTTTGTCTGGCTGGATTGTTTCGTTTTTAGGGACTATCTTTTCTTAGGCATGTACAGCTCCTAACGTGGAATTCCTTTTTCAACTACTGCTGCAGTAATTCATATAGTGTGTGCTTGGGTGGGCCAGGGGAGGGGAAAAAAGAGTTACAGCTTTGTGTGTGTTTTGTGCTGTGGAAGCATATGCATTTCTGAATGTCTGCCCATGATTTTTTTCTCAGTGCTTTCATGTGTGAGAGGGACAGATAAATGGGAGCCTAAACATGAATGTTGGAAGGTGAAAGCAGACGCTTACCTGTGCAGGTGAGCACGTACACAATCTTTACATCCATAAACTGCCTGTCGGTGAGGCACCACATGCATGCGCGGGTGTATGTATGCTGTATAGCAGCATCCAGGTGTGTGCCTGATTATCTTCCCGCCCATCTTTTAATGTGTGTGTACTAAGCTGTACATACAGCTGACGTAGGTGTGTCTGGACTTTTCCCACTTTAAGCACATACGGAGTCCTCAGTCCTCCCAGTAAAGAAAATCTACTCAAGGACTGACTTTATTATCTCTGTCTTTAGTTTATTTTGGTTGAAATCAGAGCTCTGATGAGGAAAAACGAAGCAGAGAGCATATATTTTCCTGCCCACTGCATGTCTGGACAGCACAGCTGAATGTATAGGCTTTGTATGCCTGGAGCTGGTGGGTGAGCTATTCAGGCCAGGACAGAGAGCCTGTCTGTGTCTTAGTCAGTACATCATTCCTGGCTCGCTTTTTCCACAGAGAGCCACCTAAATCTTTAAAGAACAGAGACAGCTTGTTGGAGTAAATTCTGTAGCTCTGCTAGACCATTTTTTTAGTTTCTCTTGATTCTTTCTGAGATTAAGGATGTGGTCCCAGGCATGCTGGTTTTTTTTTTGTTTTGGTTTTTTTTGGGTTTTTTTGGTTTTTTGTGGTTTTTTTATGCTTTTGAAACCAAACAAAAGGACCTAGCTATAGATAAGGGTATGACGAAGAAAGTTAACCCTTGGGTTGCCAGTAGCTTTTGGCTTTATTTCCAACTTAACTCTGTCTGGGAGTGTGACTGGATGGTACTGGCTCCCCTTCTGAATGAAGAGAAAGACTTTAATGTCTTCCAGCAGGATCAGTAAATGGAGTGAAGCACTGCCAAGTTCAGTCTGAGCTGCAGGCCCCAGTGATTAAAAACAGGCCTATGCCTTGAGGAGCCGGCAGATGAGGCTGTGTGCGACTGGCTCCACATTAGTTTTTCCTTGCAAGGCAGGGCATTCCCTGTCCAGCCAAGTGATGCTGTCATATCCTGGTAGTTTCAGGGACATTTTACTACATAAGTTTTACAAGCCCTTCTGAGACCTAGATGAAGTGAGATGAGCTTTACAGAGGTAGCAGGACACCAGCTCCTCAATCTGCCTTCTTTAGTCCTGGGAGGCCAAAGAAGGTGCATCTGCTATGTCTCTTGCCAGTGTAGCAGTGAGAGCCCTAGCAGTAATTTTCCTGAGGGTACTCTTCATCAAGGCTGCCCAGAAGATGCCCAGATGAAAGATTTCTGCAAGCCCAGAACTGTCAGCAGCTCCAACTTGCCTTTGACAGTCCCCTTTCCAGCTCGTCTTCAAAGACAGCTCTCTCCTTGCTCTGAACCCTAACACTAATTTCTTTTTCTAAGCCATGGTCAAGCTCTGCAGTCATGGACAAGCTCTGTAGCCACTGCACAGATAAACAATTTCTTCAAGGCCAACTTTCCAGCCCCACTCTAACTGCAGCTCTGTGATTTCTCTCTCTAAACTCCAACCCTAATGTTCTTACAGCCAAAAGACTTGGTCTGGGAGCAGTGTTTCTTCTGAGCAGTGGCTGGAGGGGCCCTTGTCTATGGCTCAGCAAAATACTTAGGGCTACGACAGAGAGAAAGAAAAAGAACAGGGCTGCAGTGTAACTGGGGCTGCAAAGGGAAAATTGCAGTTACCAACAGACTTGGCTTGGGTGAAATATTTTGTCTGTGCGATGCTTGGCGACCTTTTCTAGCGCTTCCCTGGAAAATTAGGGTTCAGGGTTGAGGGAAAGATAAAACATAGATCTGCAATTGGAGTTGGGTTGGAGTGGGGCTGCCAAACCAAGGTGGGAGGCAGCCAAGAGAGCTGAGCTGGGAGAAGTCTTTCATCCTGGCAATGGCTTCAGGATCTTTTCTTCCCCTCAGCAAAAAATGACCTGTGAGGGCTGTGTGATCTCACCTGCACAGTCCTTTGGCACATACTGTCACTGGAGGAGAAACCCACGCTTGTGCCAGCTCCTTTTACTCATCATATGATGGGCAGATCAGCTTTATCCTGTCATGTCAGTCTTGGTTTCATGGCTGGTTTTTCTTGCTACCTATTTGAAATGGTGTGAGGGGAGATGAGCAGTATTGCAGCAGAAGAATATTACAGTGCCCTTGTCTCTTCCAAAGATCACTGTTTCCATACAGGAGAAAAAGGTGTTACCGACGCCCATGCCTGAGAAGGGGAAAAGATAGGGTCCCCATGCAGACACCCATATAAATGTTAATACTGTGCTTGTGAAAGGTCTATCTGCTGCTCCTTCTGAATCTCAAAGCAGGTCACCCTTCTATCTCTATCTGTTATCTTAGGATCACATTCCTTAACCTCTGTGTTGGTGCTCTCTGGCCGCAGTTAGCTTGTTACCCAGGAGTCACTGACAGGTTGCATGCACCTACAGAAAGCTACTGCTGTTGTGATCCCAGTTGACTGGGAAGGAAAGGACTGATGTTGCCTGAAAAGTGCTAGAGCTTGTTGCTGACCTCAGAGCAACCAAGGCTCTGGAAAAGTAGATAAAGTTTCACACTGCAAGTGGAGATTATGCATGCAGTTGTGTGTGTGCTTGCATATGTGTGTGTCTGACACTGCCTTTGTCCTTGCTCTGAGTTAAGTCTAGAACACCATAACATAGGCTTCTGGAAAAAGATTATCTCTGTGCTCTATACCTGGGGAATGCAGAGCATTTACCTCTTTCCCAGAGCCTTCTCTAGACACGCCCTTTAGGAAACAGGGTTGCGATTCAGCAAGGAGAGATTTGAGAAAACAGGGCTGCTATCCTGTAGTTACCCTGACATCTACCACAGCCTGACCTCCCTAAACCTGTATGTCTTGCATCTGGAAGAGTGAATACCATATATCATTTTAAGGAAACAGATGGGTTTGGTGGGAGGAAGCCTGCCTGGCTCAGAGATTGATGATAGGATATGGAGTTTTTTGTCTCTAAGGTGCACAGCTTGGGGTCTGACCCAAGTTTGCTGTAACTAATGCTGAGGGACCTTGGTTTGCATTGGTCCATGGCCCGGGATCAAACATTCAGGTCAGAGGATGAGGGAGAAAATGGTCACTATCAGAACAACATGAGATTAGACAGGACACATTCTGCTGCTCAGCTTCTCACAGCTGGGGGCCTGCACTGTAGCTTGCAGCTCTTGTTACCTGGATCACTCCTGTGTGCATTTACTGTGATATGCAATGTTGAGCATTACTCTCCCATGAGCAGAATGAGCAGAGAGGCTGAGAGATGAATTGGCCATGGAGACTTCACTTTTTCAGTTTGCATCTGGATGCAGAAATTATCTGAGAAACTGGGCTGAAAAGGTTGTCCTTTCGTGGCTGCCCAGCCTCTGTAAGTGCCCTGGAAACCCTTGGACAATGCTGTGCACCACACACCAAGCAGTTCTGCTGTGCCCCATCATGCAGCAGGGATTATGTGATGAGATTACAAAGCAACCTGTGCAAAAGCAGGAAGAGATTCCCTGTCCCAGAATGTAACTTCAGAGACACACATCTCAGTGAAAATTCAAACAGATTAGAAACAAGGACTAGTAAAATCTTTACTCTGCAAGAAAACCAATATTTATAGTGGTAAAGTTAAGTCACTCCCATGCTCCAAGGCATGCCCTCCTGCCAGGATAAGGAGGGAATTTCCTTTGAGGCTTTTCATGGCCCTCCAGCTCTGATACTGTAATGCAGTTGTGTAGGCTGGGGTGTAAAGAAAGATTCTGTCTTGTGATTTATAACAAACTGGCAGGGAAAGGAAATTGGACTTTAGGATCCTTCTTGCATGTTTCAGCGAGATGAAACTGATAGTGAAAAGGTTTGTTTCACTGAGGATTCAGCAGGGTTGGACTGAGCATAGAAAGCGGGTATGGTTTGACATGATGTCTCCCATGAAGGGCAGTAAATGCCGGTTAGGAAACTTCCTGACGGGAGTTATCAGCCTCCCATGAATATAGCACTAAAATAAAAATGGAAAATGTGGTTACTAGCAGGAAGGTAAGTAGAGCCTTAAGAAACAGCCAAATCCCCTGGCCTGGTATAAGCACATGCATTAAACACTGCTTCTGGCTATTGGTTGCAAACACAGTGTAGCTCCAATACTGCACGCTGCTTTTTTTTTTTGACCTGCAAGTTAACTGAGTGCTGAATGCATGATTTAAAGTTCCTTGATACCAGTGGAAAGCTTCTTGTTGCTTTGAGAAATCTTTGAATAGAATTTCCTATCTACTATGGTCTGGTCTCATCTCAAATTGAGTAGATTCTGGGATTCTCTCACTTACTGAATTATTATTACCAAAACATAGTTAACTTGGATGCTATCTTCCCTGACTCCACGACACCTTGTAGTGTGCTAGAATTAGGGTTTCAGAACACAAGTCAGCAGCTGTCCTTTTAGATGGAACAGTCTCCTAGTGGCAGGGATTGAACTAAGACCTCTGGGTCTTACAGCCTGAGACCCTTCTGTGTTGTCAAAAAGATCTGGTGCCAATAGTGGCATTCAGCAGCTGGTATTGACCAGGAACTCCAATTCCCTCAAAGACAGACAGTGCTTCATACTTGGTGACATATGTCTACAGTAGATCTGACTTAAGAATTACCTAGGCCAGTCTGGTTTTAGAGTACTTGGTGCTTCTGATATTTTCAAGGTGCAAGAAGTACAACACACATGTTTTAGTAGCAAGGGCAATGTATTTTGCATGCATTTTACTCTGTGTTTTAATTTTAATTCAGCAATATCAATTGAAGGACAAGAAATAGAAATACAAAGCTTTCAGGATGGTGGGGGATTTTCATAATAGCTAGTTTTAATGTTGACAGCTGTATTCTGTCATGTTAGCAATCCACTGCTAGCAGGATTGCTACCTGTTGGGCTGGGCAGTTGCAAACCGTGGAGGCCAACTGTGTGACAGCTAAGAGATGGATCCATGCAGAAAGGAACTGTGTCCCATGAAGTCAATGTAGCCTTTATTGTGCTATTCCTGGGACAGAAGATGCAACAGAAGTATAGTTACTTAATCTAGATTCAGCAGAGCTGTGGATAACCATAAATATAATCTTAACCCCATGTTCTTTATGTATAATGAGATATAAACTGGCTTACAGCAGAGAATAGTTTGAAGCACTCTTAAGCAGGGAAAAAAACCACTTAGCATATAATTCTTGGTTTTAAAAATAATTTTGTTCTTCTGAGTCTGTTAGAAATTAGACCTTCACACAGGCTCACCCCCTCCATGTGAAGATTTATTCATTGTATGCTCTGAGTGATAGCTCAAGAAGAGTTTAAGTCGACACCCGGACGTCTCTCTTGCTCTCTGTCGGCAGGGATCTTTGGACAGCGATTGGAGGACACTGTACAGTACGAGAGGAAGTATGGCCAGCGCTTGGCCCCACTGCTGGTGGAACAGTGTGTGGATTTTATTCGGGAGCGAGGTCTTACAGAGGAGGGGCTCTTTCGGATGCCTGGCCAAGCCAACCTTGTCAAAGATCTGCAGGATTCTTTTGACTGTGGAGAGAAGCCCCTTTTTGACAGGTGAGTTTACATCACCAAATTCAGGCTGGTTTGTCTGTGGCATGTAAAATCTGTCAGGAATGGTCTTGCAGTGGCTATCCAAGTTTACATGATCTTTCCATACTGTCATTCTCTTCACTTAAAGTGCTTTCCCCTGCATGGCGTTGGGTGTGGAGACTTTCATTCAGTGAAGTGCTTGAGCAGAGGGAAAAATTGAGCCCATTAATCTAGGTGGGGCTACTCCAGTATTTCAGTTTAAGCACATGTTGAATGAAGTGTATTGCTAGATTGGGGTGCAGCATACTCAGCAGTTGGTGGGATCCCACCATAGAAATGGATATGACAGGGGTGACTTAGGGGTTTTAGTGCTTTCAGATGTTGTGTTCTCCCTTGCCGCAACCACAGAGGATGTGCCCAGGGGTAATGTTTTTACTTTTCCCCTTCCTTTGTCACCAGGTTTCAGAATAGTCACCACCATCTCACACATCTTCCCTGGCTGTTGTGCATGCAACATATAGAATTGGTCAGCATGTCATTCTGACCCCAGAATTCTTGACCAAAATGTCCAAATGTTACTTTGGTCCACAATTTCAGCAGCTGGGATGGAACATTTGTTTCAAAACTGAATATGTATTTAGATTTTCAACAAAACTTGAGTCAAATGTTTCTGAAATAAAAATGGCAATTTTATATTTTTCTTCCCAGTATAAAAATGTTGATATAATCACTCCGTGCCTGGTACAAAGACATGCTACCTGCCTTTTTGTCCTATTGACCATGCCAACGTCAGGGAGCAGCAAGGGCCAGCTGCTCCACAAAGGTGAGCCAGGAGCCAAGTGTGGTAACAAGACTGGCAGAGGCAGTGATGCAGTCCAGTGATTACCAGGCAAGTCCATAGTAATGAGGCAGGTCCAATATCAGGATAGGTAATTTGCCCATGAGTCAGGGTCCAGGTCCAGATCAACAAGGTCTGTAGCTAGGCACAGACATGGCTGTGAGGCAGTGGGAGTTGTAGCTCAGACATGGGATAAACAGTAGAGTCTCAGCTTAATATTGGCTCCCACGGGAAGCGTGTCAGCCCTGGCTCAGAGTGCTCCATCCAGGGTCAGCAAGGGAAGGGGGGCAGCTCACAGTTGCGCTATCTCTACATTGGCCCTGAGCCCAGGCAGTCAAATCATCAGGAGGGTGAATGTTCTCAGGGCCCTTGCAGCCAAATCCTGTCCATGTTCTGCAACTAGTGGGTCTTGACCCTAACAGATACCTTGAACTCCAGGGATATTTGGATTCAAGGCTGTTGTGTAGATATGGCCCAATCTCTACCACAGGTGCAGAAGTGGGATCAGATCTGGGATCTTGAGTTGGAGACCTGGCTCCGTTTCTTGCTGGAACTCACTAGTACCTCCTTCCCAGGTGATGCAGACAGCATCTGATATATTGCCAGCATGTTAACCTAGGGGATAACTTCCCCTGGACCTGCAGTGTCTCGACATTGCCAATATCACTCCTGCCTACTGCTGCAGGAAGAGCTGTCACTCTACTGCATGGGCAGCACTGTGTTTGGTCTTATCCTGGGAAGAATATCCTTAGAGTTTATTGGGAACATTCTTCTAATTCTTCCCTCCCCTCAGCTTCCCAGACCACCCATCCTTCTTTCTTTGATTCTTAACCACAGTCAGTACTTGCTCCCTAAATGGAAGTGTCAAATATTTAGAGTGATTTTCATGAAAAAAATAAAGTTTGAAATAATCAAATTGTCTCACTTCATCTTTTTGTAAACAAAAACTTTGTATTTTTAACTGGATGTCTGGGTGTTCTAGTTCAGAATTAGAATTGTCTTAACTCATGTGGAAGTGAACATATTTTGGAAAACGCTCATATTCTGGAAAAGGAGTATCTGTGGAAGGAATCAATCAGGAATGACAGTTTCACTTTCATGTTTTACCTTGGTCTAGTACATGCTAACTTAATTGTCATGAAGATAAGCCAAGCCTCTCCCCAGCATTCTTAAAGCAGAAAGCACCTTTATTTCCACAGGCATTTGCCCTGGATAAATAGATCAGTGCTAAGTCTCACCTTAAAAAGAGGTAGTAAAGTTCTCCAGAAAGGAACACCTGCCTTTTGGGCAGTTGATTTGAAATGTGATAACTGAAGGTTCAGTACAGAATTAAAGGAGGCCACCCTAGGGGTACCTGAGTAGTGTGACAGTTGAGGGTCCCCCAGTCATTGCCTTTTGCTCTCTCCATCATGTCTACTGTGACTTGTAGGCCCAGCTCTCTGGTCTTTGATATGTATAGTCACAGATAGCAACAAGGGAGAGGCAGTTCCATCCTGGCTAAGTGAAATGCTTCTTCTCCTAGCAAGCACAATTTTCTCTATGTGTAACTAAAACTATCCATGTATGGCCTGGGATACCTAGGTAGTGTCAAATATTTTCTGCAAGTGTGAAATCCATATGCTTGCTTCCAAACCACGTTCAGAGAAAGGAATATCCTTTTTTTTCCTAGCTGCAGTCAGTGTGTTTAGATGTCTTTTGTATCTACAGTGATCTTCCAAATGCTTGAGTCTGCCTGCCCCATGGTGGATTGGATCTCTGTGATGACTGAGAATTAAAATATTTATTTTTAAAAGGCTTGCTTTTCCAATTTGGATTTTAAATGCATATGTATATTCCTATGAAAGGCCAGGTGTTGCTGTTTTGGAAGCACCTACAGCAGTCTGCTCCTATTGCACCTCCATGCCACTGAAAGTTTGGCTGGATTTCACACGGTTCTGTGGATGAAATAACTGCAACCAGCGGACCTGAAACTGTCGTCTGGGCTCTGCTTCTGAGTGATAGTCATATCCACCATCCATGCCTGAAACTGCACCCCAAAAAAAAGAAAAAAAACCCAAGGGTACTGACCTCAAAAGCATTTACAATCAACTGAAGGAAACCACTATGTGAGACTGTGGTATTCTCAAATATGATGGAGCTGTTTAACAGGAAAAGCATTATCAGGATTAGTAGCCAAGGGGTAGCTGCTGGCAGCTTCCTATTGTAATTTTCCTGGGTTTTTTTAGCTGTGTGTTCCAAAAATGCTTAAAAACATACTAAGTGGAAGAGTTTCGGCTTTTAGTTAGAAGTGAGGATTTGAAGTTGTGTTGCCCCGTGGTTACTGACGTGTATTCTCAGAGTTCTTTAAAGATTGTCAGGGCAATGGTGGGTAGTGGCAGCTGGTGACAGAAATGCCAAACAGTCAAAACCTTTGAGGAGGTTATCTGCAAAGATTAACACAGTTATACAACTTCCTCCATTTTTTTCTCAATGACTGACCAGAACACTTGGGAGCCTGGCCCATCAGACGCAGGTGGGTGCTGGCTGGGCGTGAGAGGATCAGAGGTTATGTTTGATTGCATGAGGATGCAGAGCTCTATTATCAGTGCTTTGTGATCCCTGTGCACTTGCCTGGACTGTACTGCTCACACTCCTGATCCACCACCCTACCTTAAGCAGTATCATGGGCATATCCCTTCTGCTGCCTGTATTACCTGAGATGCATTTATATATTGACAAAATAGGAGATTTCCCTTGTTCCAAGGTAGACCCTCCTGACTAGAACAACCATGTGGCAGAACATCTTCCTTCCATGTCCCTGTGCCTAGTAGGGACTTTGACGCACCCCCAATGAAAGGCATCAAGCTTTGGGGTAGTGTGGGTTTCTAAATTTCCTTCCCTCTTCTCTATTGCAGCAACACAGATGTTCACACTGTGGCGTCCCTCCTGAAGCTTTACCTTCGAGAGCTGCCAGAGCCTGTCATCCCCTTTGCCAAATATGAAGACTTTCTTTCTTGCGGACAGCTGCTCTCAAAAGATGAGGGAGAGGTCAGTCCTTCTTCTACCTTGAAGGTTGTTTCTAAGACTCAATGTAGTACAGCTTTCTTAGCACTCTTCAGTCCTGATTTAAATCAGTGAAGTTCCTGGGGACCTTTCCCTGAATTTTCCTGAAGCCACGAATTGGGCATTCATATTCCAGGCTTCTGCTTGTAGCAGGAAATTTTTGAGGTCAGTCTTGTAGCCTGGTGCTTCTTTCTTCTAAACAAAGCTGTTATGTAGCATAATCAGCAAGAAATGCAAGGTAGGAGATCTGAGTTCCTTTCCCAGCATTGCTGTTGACTCAGCTGTATGAAGTCACTCCCTTCTTCCATGTTTTCAGTTTCATATATCAGAACAGATATTCTGCTTCCCAAAGTTTTTTTGCTGCATGAGATGTTGATCATTGTCATGGTCTTTGTATGTCTTAGAGGAAAGGCATTACAAAAGGGCAGGCTATGTAATTATCCCGAAATGGGGGAAATAATGCTGTGAATACTTCACCAGAATGTTTGTACGCCATTCTTCTCTTTGGTTTCCAGGCAAGGGAAGGGGCTGACAAAAAAGTCCAAGTATGTGGCAATCATGGAAATTTTGATTCAGTGCTTGGGAGGAGCAGGATAATTTACAATATGATTGATTGATCTGTTTCATCCATATTGTTCCCCTTGTGGTGATGCCTGAGCTCTTGCTGACTGCAAAGGCACGTTGCATCTGGTCTAATGTAGGTGTAACTCTGCCACCTTCTGAAACAGGTTTAAAGAAGCTGTAAGGGTTGTTACTAGCATCAGCTAAAGAAGCAAAGGCCCAAGGGCTTATAATTCATACTCCACAGTTCTGTCCCTTTCTGTGTGTGGCCTCAAGAGCACTCTCGTATCTTTGTCTCTGGTGGGGATTGTAAAAACTGTTCTTTGCTGAGAGCCTGGGATTCACCTTTAGTTCAAGTGGCAAAACACTCTGCAGAGATTCAGTCCTTCATGATGCCCACAGGAAGATGCTTGTTTGCATGCATCTCTGGTAATTTCATTTTTTTAAGGATAAAAGGCAAGTTTGGTACTATCTGTACTCACACTCTACCCAACTCTGAGAAAGCAAATTTCTGTGCATGACACAGCATATTACCACACATGGATATAGATTTGCATCTTGGACACGGCCGCATCAGTGTCCAGGTGCACTAGCTTTGTCTTCTAATAGATACAGGTATGTATCTACTAGCTCCAAAACTTGTTCATTTTCTACCTTATCCTCATTCAACTCAGGTGTCTCTGAAGGGTGCTGTTACAGACAGTACAACGGTTCATTTCACAAGAAACAGCAGCATTTCTGAGGGAGTGGAGCTGGTTTCATTTTGGTCATAAGATGTACAGACTGGGAAGTTTTGGATCCATTAAGCACTATTGCACAAGCACAGAGACACTGCCAAGTTGGGCAAACATAATTGTATATCACTGCTCAGCTTATTAACTACGTAATGTGCCTGATTTTGCCTGCACAAGCTGCAGCAGTTTGGGAATCAGCATCTGTGTCGGTTTTGTGGGAGCAAGGCCAGACTCCAATGACTTCTAGTGCAGTATTCTCTGTGGATTAGAAGGGAGATGAGGAGCACTAGATAGGCAAAATGAAAGCTTACAGAGTACACTACTGCTGATAGCACAAAGGTGTCTTGTTAAATTGCTGTTATAAACGTAACCACTTTTTTTTGTCTGGAAAATCTGGAACCTCAACAAGAGCTGTTTACTTCTTCAGAGAGGAAGGCGAAGTACACACAGCAAGGGTGGAGAGGCTGTACATTCACAGGAGTATGTGGAGCAAAATGTAGCTCAAAGTCATAGTCGCCTCTCACATGGAAAGTCCTCCTGCTAAAAAATGTGGTTTCATTGAAACCATACCTTTTTTAGCATAAAATGATAAGCAGGGAACTTCAAAATCAAGCATTTCATTTTGAAAAATTATTTGGAAACAAAATGTAATCTATTGTTTTAATTTCAAGTATGATTTTGTTTTCATTTTTCTCTTGGACATTTTGAATGGGATTTTTAGACACAAAATATCATTTTCTTTAGTTTTGTACACCCACCTCCAATAAAAACAGAATTACTTATGGCAAAATAGCTGTTCAGATAAAATTGTTGGCACCTCACACTGCTACACTGTGACTGTAGATAGGAATTATTATGATGTTAGCTTGACCTAATCGCCATCTGCAGCAAAAAATACTCCAGCACTGCCCTAAACTTTCATTCAGGTTGGTGTTCATCTTCATTCTGCACCCAGCTAATCTCTGGTGTTGGAATGCAAACAGAAATGTAACACAAAGATCTTGTGCTGTGCTGAGACCTCTAGGTATCTCAGCAGGACTGCAGTGTTAAAAAATATTTGATCCTGATCCCAAACGGTTGGGAGGAGGGATTGAAAATTAAAAACAATTTTAGAGTAAGAATGAATGAAAGATCCTCAAATCTCTAAAAACTCATTTGAGTCTGAGCTGACTTGACACAGTAGTATTTTAGCCTTCACTGCTGCCTGTAGTCTGATGGAGATGCACACAGCAGTTCAGTGGGCTAAGCACATGGCTTTGAGTTTTTAAAGAGGGATCTGAATTTGGGTGAACATCTGAAGTGTTCTAGTTTTCCAGACCAACTAGAAGCTCCTAATTGGTGTTGATCTGTTACACACATTTTGGGATCACTCCTTGGAAAGCATGCACCCACGGTAAAATAGATATGCAGCATTTTCAAGGAGGTAAGAGTTATTACTGCAAAATACTGTGATGAATGACAGTGCAGTGCCTCTGTTTCTTGCTAGGCTGCAGCCATAAGCATGATAAATGCTACTTGTTAATAATGCAGCAGTTTCTGGCTTGCATTTTCCTCTATACTTTTGCTGTGGTGTTACTAGGCTCAGCCTTCTGCCATCTGTTGGTTAAGTAGTTGGTGGGTACAAATCTGTGGCATAGCTGATAAAAATGCTGCAGCAGGAGAGAAAGCTTTTTTCAATGTGGCAAGCATTTGTACCTTGGAGAATATGAAGATACTCTCCATGTAATACCATGTTTGTGATTCCTCATGGCAGAGCATGGATGATAAATTTTTAGAACCTTTTTTTTTCTTTCAGGTAGCTTCTTGTTACCTTTAGGTCATGTTTCCAGGTGTTCACATGTGCCTGCAGTTTCTGCTCCAAAGCCCCCTCTTACATCCAGTGGAGCCATGCTATTTTAATTCAGAGCACTTGAAATACAGTGCCAAATACCATCTTGATTTCTGTATTTGAAATAAATTGGGTTATAGAGCAAAATTCAAGAGGGAATTAGATCTGTTAGCTCAACAATGTCTAGTTCAAACTCCTCACTTGAAAGCTGGATGAGCTGAACAACTGACCTTAATCTTCACCTCAGTAGCAGCTGTCCTTGATTCAGAAGTTTTCAGAAGTTTAAAAAGGAGGATTTTCAGAAGTGACTGGTCTTTTATTGGTGTCTCCACTGTTGTCTCTGTTAAACCAGCATAATTTTTAAGCTAAAGAACTAAAAAGGACTTATTACTTCTGATCATTCTTTTTTTTAAGTTTCAGGTTTTTGTCAGAGGACTTTTTTTGTGCTGGGGCATGTAGAATAAAAAAGTGTCTCCAGTCAGGACATTAAAGATAGATGCAGGAATACAGACTGCTCTCTGGATCCTTCAGACTTGTCTGGACCACAGAAATCAGTAAGATCTTGCAAGAGGCTAGCCAATTCCCTCCCTAGCAGTACTTAACAAATCAAGGAAAGTTTGAAATGAATGTCCAAATGCACTTTTTTGGCTTGGAACCAGCTGCTTCTGGAATTTCTACATCATTAGTTAGCATCTACTCTAATCAACCAGCATGTCAAAGGAGGTGATTCTCCTCCTTTACTTTGCTTTCCTGAGACCCCACCTGCAGTACTGCATTCAGCTCTGGGACCCGCAACATAAGAAAGACATGGACCTATTGGAGTGAGTCCGGAGGAGAACCACGAAATTGGTCAGAGGGCTGGAGTACCTCCTATACAAGGACAGGCTGAAAGAGTTGGGGTTGTTCAGCCTGGAGAAGACAGGGCTCCGGGGAGACCTCACAGCAGCCCTCCAGTACCTGAAGGGGGCTTACAGGAGAGATGGGGAGGCACTTTTTTATCAGGGAGTGTAGTGATAGGATGAGGAAAAATGGTTTTAAACTGAGAGAGGGTAGATTTACATTAGATATTAGGAAGAAAATTTTTACTGTGAGGGTGGTGAGGCACTGGAACAGGTTGCCCAGAGAAGCTGTGGATGCCCCATCCCTGGAGCTGTTCAAGGCCAGGCTGGATGAGGCTTTGAGCAACCTGGGCTAGTGGAGGGTGTCCCTGCTCATGGCAGGGGGGCTGGAGCTTGATGATCTTTAAGGTCACTTCCAACCCAAACCATTCTATGATTCTATGATCTATCACTCTTCCTAAATGTGTTTGAATATCTATTTTCCCACAAAAGGTTTAGTTGTCTCAAAAATAAGCAGATCTCCAGGGCAACTGCAGCATTGAAAGGAACAAGCAAATTATGCTTGAGACTGTGGAAAGACAATAGCCAGAGGTTTTCATTAGAAGATTTAAGTAGCTTCAGGGTTTTAAGTCATTCCTCTAGCAGATGTGTCATCCTACGTTTTAATGTAAAGACAGAAATTTTATGAGGAAGTATTCCTCCAGCAGATGTGTCATCTTACATTTTAATGTAAAGACAGAAACTTTATGAGGATGTATGTCACAGCTCAGAATGACTGCAAAGAGAAGTAAGTAATTAAAAAGGAAGTAGCTGAATTGGAATGTCTTTTAGATTTTTTAAGAAAAAAAATTCTCTGCTCAGTTGAGCATTATTGCAATGTATTTATACTACACTCAATGCCTGAACCTTTCAAATAGGCTGTGTGCTGAAAAGGCGCATTTGCTGGTACATTTACACCAATGCAAGTGGGTAGACTTTGAAGACTAGCAGGCCTCACTTAATTGAAGGCTTCTGCATCAACCACTAGAGTTGACAGCAGGATTTCCACTGATTTTGAGAACTGAATCAAGTCCTGTATCTTGGGGTTTTGATAAGACACAACACACTGGATGACACTCTTTTTAAAGCAAAGCCTTCTTGCGTTATCATCTGTTATTCATGGTTTTGACTCTGGCAAGAGGACTTTGTAGTAGTGAAGAAAGTCACATCTCCTTTGCATCATTTATATTAATAGCTGACCTTCTTGTTTTTTCTGTCTCTCAGGGTACCCAGGAACTGGTTAAACAGGTGCAGAATTTGCCCCAAGCCAACTACAACCTTCTCAAATACATATGCAAGTAAGTGAAATTAATTAACTCTTGGTAAAGTCACTAAGTTTTGTGAGGCTCAGTCTTATATGCAAAATAATATACTCTGAAAGTATGAATATTCAAACACCACTTACATGTGAGTTACTGATCCTATAAAACACATAGTGCACACATGTGCAGCCTGCCTGAAGGAAGCTCTTGATTTAACCAAGAACATCAGCCAAGCAAATTACTGTCACCCACAGTGTTGGCAGCAGGCATGAATGATACTAATATATTATATTGTTTATTTCAGAAGCACTTAAAGACCAGTAAAGAAAGGCATTTTTTCCAGGTACTGCACACTTGGAAGATTTATGACACAAGCTGAGTAGCAGATACAGTCTGGTCTCAAGTCTGGTTTGGAAGTGGGGTTGGGAGTGGCTTCCTCTTGGAGTAGCAGGGACTCTACAGCCTTGTATGCCCTCATCGCTCTGCTGACTCTCACAGTTTTTGCAAAGGGGTCTTGGAATATGTTTTGGGAGCTGGAACAGACTGTTACCCTAGATACAACACAGTGAATTTTATGTTGTATTCAGTATACACAAACACTGACATGAAGCCCATGACTTATTCAAGATATGTCAAGCCCTTCACAAATGTACAGACAGATACCATTTCTGAAATGTATTTTTTAATGCTTTAAAAAATTTATGTTGCCTCACTGTGCTTCTATAACCCTCTGAGCACCTCAAAACATGAATGGTTGAGGCAGAGGAATATAATTATACATGTTTCTAAGTGAAGAACTGAGGAAAGGGAAGGCAAGTAGAATTTGCTTTGGACTTAATGAAGAAAACTGAGGGTTCTTGGGTCTCAGCACAGTGTCTGCCACAGGGCAAAGCTGCAGAAAGAATGGGAGTGCCTAGAAATGTCATGCTGCAAGTAGAAACATTCAAAAATTGTCCAAGTATTACAGAATGACAAGGAATTTTTTTTCCTGCCAAAACTCATGCAATCATCCAAAAATTAGTAATACTTTAGGGAACAGAGTACAGACAGAGTGAGACTGTTCACTTTTGAGGCCACTGAGTCCTATTTCCTGCCATTGTAGGTTTCCATGTCATATAGTCCTTTTTACAATTTGTCTAATTATTTACAAGTTACTTAGGTGTTTGTTGCAGCCTTTCTCTTACTATAACTCCTATTGGCAGGATGTTCCAAATTATAAAACCATTACCTGTTAGAAACTTTCTGCTGACTTTTGGCTTATACATATGGATAGCCAGTCTGTCTGGATTTCTTCATGTGCTACCTTTGGCTTGCACAGTCTTTTTCTTGTGTTGACATTTGCCCAGCTGATGCATTCACAAAAAGCATTTGGGCCCCCTCTTTATCTGTATTTTGTTAGATTCAGGCAACAAAGCTCTTTCTACAGGCTGCTAGCTCTAGGATGAGATGAGTGAAATGTCTTTTTACTTCTGTTATATACCTGTAAGTATGGGTAAGTTGGGTGCTGAGCTGTTGGAGAGT
>NW_010139959.1:251-3983 GCF_000699245.1 Pterocles gutturalis | reverse complement strand
GGGAGAACCGAGGACAGGCACCAGCAGACAGGAAAGGTCCAGGACCCTCCTTGGCTGTTGCTTTTCCCCCAGCAGCGCTGTCAGCTGCCGTCGGTGAATGCCCCCTCCTTTGAGGGGGGACAGGCCAAGGGGGGCTGGCAGGTGTCCCAGAGCTCCCCCGCGTAGCCTGTCCCCCCGGGACGCGTTGTGTCCTCCCTGGGTGACGATCTGCACGGATCCCTCAACAGTCCTGACACATGGCAGAGTTTTCTTCTTCCCAACCAGGAGAGGGTCTGTCACTCTCCGTATTCTCCTGAAAAAATGGGTTTCAAAACCCGAAGGGATACAAGCAGCCTTGGCAGTTCTTTAACCAGTGACGTGGCGGTACCTCTGGCAGGACCACTGTCCCCTACCACTGACATCTCTCCATCAGTCGCAGAATGAGTTTTTCTTTTTTTTCCTATTTTAAACCTGGGACACTTCTGAGAAGCAAGCAACTAGCACATGGGACAAGCAACGTGGAGAACAGCAGGAGAGAAAAATACACGATGAGTTAAACCCCCCAAAACCCTGAGGGACTGCTTGAAATGCAACAGAACAGCAGGAAACCCGGGAGGCTCAGGTACTTCCTCTGCCTTGTTCCTGTGGTCCTCGGTCCACGAGGACCTCGCAAGCCAGAGGAGATCAGCCACTGGTATGATCACTGCAGGAGCCAGGTGCTGTGCAGGAGAAGATCGAGGACAAATTCAGCTATTTGGAGACACTGACTCCCAAAATGTGTGGTTTCCTTTCTATCTGCAGTTTGGAGCTGAAGTTTCTCTTCCTTTCTCCATGTACAAGATGAGCTACAAATCCAACTGTTCTCCGCAATCAGGATTTGCGAGCTCCAAGCAGCAGCAGCAGCTGCCACACGATGACCAAGGAACACTGCGGGCAGCACCGGCTTGGCAGCACCGGCTCCAGGCAGGATCACGCGTAGGAAGAGGGACCAGCACTTTTTTCTTGCCCAGTTGAACAGTACATGATGGTATATCCGTGACTGTGAGCTGGGTGGACGCATTGTGCTCACCATTGTGTTTCTGGAGTGCCCTAGGCGAGGAGGAGGCCCATCTAGAGGGTCGGAGCGCGTCGGAGTCCCCAGCAGCAAGCGCTGCACCACGAGCCTGCCTGAGCAAACAGCGGTCATCGCTGGTGCAGCAGAGAGGAACTGAGCTAAAACACCCCCAGCAGCTACAGCCCTTGGAGCCAGCAAGGGCCATGGGCAGCAGCATCTGCACCCTCCCATCGTAGCAGATCCCCTGTTTTACCACATATACATGTAATCCCGTGCGTCCATATAGCGCTGAACTGTAACCTTTCCCGGCTGTTCAGGCAGCGTTCAAATGGGAAACCACTTTGTGCAAGGAAATGTTTATGAGACCACCACCAGATCATTATCAAGGGAGAAGTTAGCAAACACGTTACGTACCCAGCAGAACATAAGAGGTGGAAAACCGAGGATGCCTCCGTGTTTTCATTAGGAGACTGTCCTGGCGGGCTGTGAGCATGTGTTAAAATGCAGCCACACTCTCAGTCACTCACCAAAGCCTGCGCTTGATGGGGTAAAAGGTGCAGCCCCATGCAGGGCTATACATTTTTGGGGTTTTTTGGTTTGGTTTGTTTTTTTTTTTTTTTAAGTGGGTTTGTGGCAAAAAGCACATGCCAGCCTGCTCAGTGCTGCACGCTCACTCTTCTCTCCATCCCTTGCCTTGGGTGTCAGCAATTCTCCTTCAAACCACTCTGACGTTACCCCGTTTCACTGCCTCCCTGAGGGGCTGCGATGCAGACGTGCCCCCTTCGGCTGAGCCTTTCCCAGAGCCCCTCTAACACAGCCGAGCACCACCAAAGGGTTGTCCCTCTCCCCAGAGCAGAGCTGCACCGTGCTGCTCCCCCCCGAAGAGCAAAGGCAGCTCCTATTCCTGACAAAGTGGCCCCAAAAAATGACATTTTCAGCAGAGACTTCCCCTCTGCGGTGAGCCCCAGCCAACAGGAGGGTAACTGGAGCTCTGCTGAGCACCGGAGAGAGGGAAATTTTAGTACAGAGCGCACTCATGCCCGTCGCTAGATGTTTTTGAGTGACTTTGGAAATCTACTGCCTTGCACTTTGCTTAGCTGAACAGGACCAGTCCTTGCAGCAGGGAAATGAAGAGACTGAGAAGCATAAAGTTTCAGGAGCTGCCTGCTGCTGCTGTGCTGTTCCCTGTGTAGATACAATAATTTAGCAGGGATGCTCGGGGCTGGCTTTGCACGGAAAGAGGAGCAGAGCCCTCCGAGCTACAAACAGGCTGCCAGAAACCTCCTGCACGGAAATGCAGCACCGAGAGCTTCGTGCACATCCACAGCAGCTCCTGCAAACCACCCGCTGCTGGGGAAGCTCCCATTCCACGGGCAGGTTGCAAACAGGCACGGGAGCTTAAACAGGCTTAAACCGAGGAAGCTCACGCGCTAAAAGCAACAACTTGCAGCAGCCTGGAGGCTCCCGCACCAACGGGTTCCTCGGCCAGGCTTCGGGGAAGGACGCGGCTGCAGGAGGAGTGACAGGGGATCGCCAGCCCCCACCTCCCCAAAGAGCCCCCGTGGCTGCAGCCGGGGTTAAACCCAGCCTGGGTGCTCCGGGTCCCGCAGCCGTGGCTTTACCTGGCTCCATCTGATCGCAGCCACAGCGCTGGGTTAAAAAGTCATCTTTGCTTCAGGACGTGTCAGCTGCATCCCCTGCGGCTCCCAGCTTTTCCAGGTGACTCCTGAAATAGGCCAGCACCAGGAAAACATCCCCGAATCCCCACCAGCTGAGTTATCCCATCCCGCCCGGTGCCTTGGCAGAAAACGTGCTTGTGCTGCACAGGCTCTAGCAGCAGAAGAGATGGTTTGGGGGGCTCTCCTCCTTTTCTCCCCATGCCGGGGCGAGCCCAGTGAACACGAAAGGCCAGATGAGTCCCTGGTGGAGCTCAACGGACTGGCTCGGAGTTGTGTTACACCAAAAAAGCGAATTGGCTGTCAGTGTTTAGGTAAGCACCGTACCAGCTGTGGTTACACAGGCAGCGTCCTCTGAGATTTCAGTTTAAACATCAGCTTTCGCTCCTTTGTAGCTGGGTGAAATATTTCCCCTTTTCCATCGAACGAAGCCAGGAGGGATTTGAGCTGGATGAGAGGGATCCGCCAGCACAGAGATATCGCGCATGATCTCATCACCTGCCTGGGAAAACAGCAAAGGAAAAGTCCTGGATTTGTGTCTCAGGAAAGCACCTGCAGATTTTCTGCTTTGTTACGGCTCTGAAGGGTTTTTTTAATTGTTTTTTTTTTTTCAGTTTTAGAAAAGTTGATGCTGCTTATGGCAGATGCTATCGTTACCAAAGAGCAGAGCTGGGGAAGCTCAGCCCACGTGTGCTGCAAAGAAAGGGGATTGCTGTGTTGTGTTTCTGATTTCACCTCTCATCTGAAGTGCTTAGCGAGGCAAATGTAAGCACCATTAGCCAAAATTATTGGTGGAGAGAAAAAACAGGGGGACAATGAATTTTGCTTGAGATGAGCTTGGTGGGGACCAGGAAATGAGACCTGGGTTAAATTAAACAGAAAATCACAGGAGCAAGAGTTAACCGCATGCCCAAGTGCTGTCATGGATGGAGGTGAATGTAGGCGTGTGCTTAAGTATATTGCAAAAGGATTAAACCTGAGGACCCTGCTTTATGGGCCGGATTGTGGCAGAGCTAGAGAAAA
>NW_010139959.1:0-219 GCF_000699245.1 Pterocles gutturalis | reverse complement strand
CGTTCCCTGGGTAGCCATTATTTTATGAAGTGTGATTCACAGAAACAGAGCGGCTGGAGAAACGCGAACGCAAAACACATGTCCCAAAAAGACATGATGGGAAAGCAAACAGTAATTATGTGACCATCTGCGAGCGGCGGTGCTGGAGGCTGGGGTTTAGCGGGCTGCGAGCGCTGGCGCAGCTGCGTGCGATGGCTGCGGGGCTGCAGCGACCGGAGC
>NW_010139958.1:0-6263 GCF_000699245.1 Pterocles gutturalis | reverse complement strand
ATAAAAAAAAATAAATAATAAAAAAATAACAAAAATATGAAGAGTATAACAATGAGATAATAACAAGGAAGAAGAGTGTTAAATTATCACAACACATTTCAGACTTGAAACCATGTCTTCCATAAAATTAATGAAAGCTTGGGTATGACATATGGCATCTTCTCCCCTTTAAACAGCAGAGGGTATTTTGGAAATTGTGATGTGGGAGTGTGTCCTCTACAGACTGATAGTATTGTACTAAATTGCATTGTAGGTGTATGTAGTTCTGAGTACAGCAGACTATTTGCAATATGTTGAGCTGTAGGGAAGGTGTTTTTAGAAGCTGCTTTAGTTCTAAAATGTTTTAACTCAAAATTTCCAGTAGAACCCTTTCTTGAGCAAAGGGTGAGTGGTATAGGCAGTAGATTTATATCTAGGGTCAAGGGAGAAGGGGCTGGCTTTAAATTTCCTGGTCAGATTTAGTAATTGTGTCTGAGATACAGCAATGTGTGGTTTATGGTAGGATTTGCTTTACCAGACCAGGCTTATGTCACGACTGAGGCTGTGGGTGTACTAAAGACTTTGGAGAAAGATGAAGGAAGTCCACTGCGGAAAATTAGAGAATAACCTGATCACATAAAAGGATTCTTCCTATCTTAAGCTGATGCTATTTTTTTTTTCTTTTTGTATGATGGATAGCTAAAAGTATAGGCTGTGTATGGAGAAATATGAGTAAAGTGGTTCCTGCTTTGAAATACTCTCAATCTAAAAGGACACAAACCCCGAAGAATTAATGAAGGAGATACTCTCCAGGCCTGTGTTACGGCTTTTTTTTTTTTTTTTTTTTTCCAAATCTACTTTTCCAGAGGCTGCTGGACAAGCTATTTCAGCATCAAATAGCAATATATGCTCTGGTGAGTGTGAAGGGCAGCAATGTGCTGCAGGGTGCGGTGTCCTTCATGGGAATATCCTACACTCAAGGGGGTCCAGGTACAAATTACACTTGCCTGCAGCAGCTGTGAATTATCTGTTGACTGGATGTTTGACTACAAAAATAGTTCAGGCTTCTCAACATTTAGCAGTTGAATTATTTTAATTTCCCATTATTTTCCTAGTATTTCCTGTTGTCCTCCTGTATTGCCCAATCACTTCATTTACTCTAAGCTCCCACATCTAAGGCATTTTGAAGCTGAATATGACTCCCCTTCCTCCATAAAACTTTGTCACAAAAGATGTGAAATACGTATGGAAAAGTTGAATTAGTATTTATAAAGGTTTAATCAATGCACTTGCCATTCTTGTTCAACATTGCTTATTGCCAGCACGTAATAACTGATTTTGCAGTATCTGGAACTTGGAGACTGCAGGAAGAAGTCAATACAGTTATTCACGAGGGCCAGCAGCAGCAGTTAGACAGTGAAAAAAAAAGGCAAAACATATTGGTATTAATGTAGTGTCCCTCTGTGCTGGAAGATGGATGTTGTTTTCACATAAAAGAGGTGGACTCTGAAAAAGTTCTCAGCAGAGTTTTCCTGCACTAGGGAAAATATAATTTTGGTAATTTGCAACTAGCTTTTGTAACTTTGGTTGTGATTCCTTATAAGGAGAATTTTTTAAAAAGTAGGGATTATGAAGGAATAGTGTGGTCTCCAAACACTGGCAAAGGAAATTGAATGTCTATACTGCACAGTAAGACACAGCTGGGACTCTACTCTCTAGTGGTAGCTCTCACTATTTTTTTTAGTTATTGTTCTAAAAAGTTGCAGTGACCCAAGTTGAATAAGTTACACCATATATTAGGAGAGAGAAGAATTTATGAAAAAAGGAAAGAGTTCACTGAAAAGGGAAAACATTTCACATGTTTTCCTATTGTGAAAAATAAGCTTTATGGGAAAACAAAATTCCTAAATATGTTTATTCTTTCACAGGAAAAAAAAAATTAATCTCTCTGATTCTCAGCAGGATATTGAGTATGTACCCATTTCCAAACTGAAAAAAGACCTTTCATGTCTTCTTGGTTAGCTGCATGATCTGTGACACAACTTAAATATGTCATGTCGCTTTTCCCTGTGAACAGTATTCACCACACATTTATTTTACCTTTGTTTCTTTATCTGTCACTAAGAGTGGGCTAATTGTTCCTGAAGAATTAAAATAATTCATCTCAGCTGGTATATGCATGGCCCTTTAAACTTTTTCTAGGAAGACAGGTGTCCCCTCAGACCCTTGCTTGTTAAAATTTAAAAATTTTGTGTCTTATGCATTGTCAAATGTTAACTGACTGAGGATTCTTGTAAAGAACCTGTTACCTTGAAATCTAACAATTTCCCCCTATTCCTCTGTTACCTGAGCATGTGCATTTTTCCATGTATGAATAATCTTTCTGGTATTCTGCAAGAGAATGTAAAAGCAAAATTTTGATCTTGAACTTGTTGTTTTAGCATTTTTGATAGCTTTAAGCATCTGTGCTTTGCTGCAGCCTAACGTGAAGATGTGTTTTCATGCAGGTCAGTTATTCCAATCATATATTCGGTGGTGTTTGAAAGAGCTTTACAGGCACAAGGTGTTTTTCTTGCAATTGTCTACGAAATAAATGCAGCAGTTTTCTGTGACTAATGAATAAAAAGGCTATATAATATGCAGAGAAACATAATGAAAAGAAGCATAATGAAAAGCTTCTTTGCTTAGAGAAACCTGCTGTGTGGTTCAGATTTTTTGTAAAAGCAAACTGTGGAGCTCAGCAATTGCATTATCCAATTAGGAATACATGTGTCCATTTCGGTACGCTGAAGACAGAAAAGCTGCTCCTACTTGTGCTGTACTGTATTTAGTGTGGAATTTTCCTCCAGTTCCTTTATTTCACAGTAATTACTTGTCTGTCTTTCCTTCCAGGCCTCTTTATTTTGTGGTAAAAATAAATTTTTGTCTTCTGGTTGCTTTCCACAGCAATTAGTTCTCTGGTAGTACCTAAAACGATGCTTGTTTGCTAATTCCAGTGGTGTCTGAAGGAGGCAAGAATGGCCTTCTGAGCTGTTACGCTTTGAAATTAAATAGTAAATCAACTGCTGATAAGACATATATATCATATTAAACACAGGGAATCCACCAGAAAATCATTACACTAAAAAGCGACAATTTTGATTGATTAAAATGGTGTGGGCTGGATAGTGTTAAATCAAAGTGAGTGATGTGACATTACAATTTTACATATCATATTTCTGCCAAGACAGTGGAGGTAAAAGGCATTGTCATCAGACGATAACGGACAATAAGAGGAATCCTGACGTTAGATTTATTACTTGGTTTAGATTTAGAAAGGAGTAATTCTTGTCTTGTGCCACTTATCAAATGACTGTAAATTTAGTGATGATGTAAAATTCAGAGGCAGAGCCACTTATAGTTTTGACAAAGTGCCAGCTATAAAGTATTTACTGTTCTCAGTGGTTCTGCCTTCTACACTTAAATATTTATCAGAAACATGAACTCTTCTGATAAATGTTTCTGATCCTTGCTGTGTATTTTTTTTTAACATTTAGATTTATCAGAAGCTGATCTCCCATATTTCATAACAGTAACAATCTTTTGCCTTCTTTTAAATTAAAAGGCCAAAAAATACATTATTTTTCATAAAGCCCATTCTCAGCATGTTTATTTCTTACAATATGAAGTGTATAATATTTACAAGAGCACAATCCTTTCATTTTTTATGATCATTTATACATATAATTGGTGTCATGAATGCTAAGGACAGTCATAACTCATGTTATGTGCTTTTTGAAGCAACAGTCATGAAGCCTTGTCACTGCTCGTGTGCTCCTATTTCCTTCTGCTGATAGGTTAAACTTTTTCTCATATTATTGTTGTATTTATGGTCTACATTTGTGGCTGAAAGACCACTATAACACCCATATTTGTCATCTGTGGCTCTTGTTCTCTACTGAAATATCTGCCCGAAGGAGCTTGCAAAGCAAGAAGAGACATAATAATATTATTATGATGGAGTCAGCTGAATAAGGCAAGGTGAAAACAACCTGAATCATGAAATCATAGAACTATGGAATGGTTTGGGTTGGAAGTGACCTTAGATCATCAAATTCCAACCCCCCTGCCATGGGCAGGGACACCTTCCACTAGACCAGGTTGCTCAAAGCCTCATCCAGCCTGGCCTTGAACACCTCCAGGGATGGGGCATCCACAGCTCCTCTGGGCAACCTGTATACTGAATATTTCATATTGAGTATCACTGAAGACCACCAGTTGATGGCGGGAATGTGTAAACAGAAGCAAGGGCAAAAGCTTTGCAGGTGTTGCTGAACACATTTGCCATCACACCTGCCTTCTCAAGGTTTGCTTGCATTCTGTACTGCTGAGAATAATGCCAAGCATTCAGTTATGCTAACTCCCAAGTTGGTTTGGGGTACAAAAGCAAAAGACCAATTTTAGCTGCATTGTGGCTGTGATTTTTCCCCCCCATTCTTCCTCCCCTTTCAACATTTCATTACTTGTTTAGCACAGGATACAAGTGACAGATGATTGCCTTTTATATCAAATGACTACAAAAAGTATTTAGCTGCAGAGGATTAATTTTTTTTTCACATTCATGGTCAGGGAATGTGAGACTGACATTAAGTTTCCCATGCCATTTGGCTTTCTGAGGCCTGTGCAGTGAAAATAAAGAAGTTTCCATGGCCTGGATGAATTTCTGATGAATAGATAAGGCTGGGTGTGGAGCAGAGATCTGTGACCCTCTGCAGCTTGCAGTCAGCCACTCCACGGCTTCTTTGACATCAAAGGTTGCAGATTGTGGTGGATGAATAGAGCCCTTGCAAATCGTGTCTGCTAAACACAGAAGAGCTGGGTAGCCGTCATCTTAAAAAAAATGAGAGTTTGTGAGTTGGGGCAGATTATTAAGGTCTTCTTAAGGCACCTTGGCAGCCTAAATCCTTGAAAATGCTGCCCAAAATTTAGCTCCTCTCTTACAGGCTGCTTCTTTTTCCTCATACATCCATCGGATGCATATAGACATCATTAAAAGGGAAAACAATAAGGGCATCTCATAATTAAAACTGTTGAGCTTTGCAATGTACAGAGTGCCAGAGAAATATTCAAATTTCCCACGGGAGTTGTAAACTTTAAAGTGACAACCACACCTCCAAATTTTTTTTTTTTTTTTGCAAGTAGTTTTAGAGGGCTAGCATTTTCTGTAGGCAGACGAAAGTGGAAAGCTGGAAAGCTGTCTTGTTTCGTGGAAGTTTTCTTTTCCTCCTATACAATCTGATTAATCTAAAGGCTTGTTTGTCAAAAGCTTTCTTCTGGGTTGTTACAGGACTATCTTTGAAGGTCTATAATCAACGTCTTTGTGATTTTGTAGCAAGAATTCAAGGGATTTTGAGCATTCTGGTGTCCTGCTTATGCTTTGCCATATATTTGTATATACAAAATATACAGCACATTCATCCCATCACCAATGTGAATGAAGAAATTCCTGAAGTTAAAAAAAAAAAAAAAAGTCTTTCCTGGAGTAGACTGTCGTGAAGCTATTTTTTCTTCTATCCCTGACCATTTTAGACAGAATCATATTAAAAAAAAAAAAAAAAAAAAAAAGTCAGTGCTGGTTCTTCCAAAGCTTTAGATGGGGAAGAAGTCAGGTCTTTTGCTCATGAATTTGCACTCCATAAGTTTTTCCCTGTTTTTATTAGTTTCCAAATGAAATTACCTTTCGTCTTCTCGTGCTATTGCAGAAATTACTTTTTCTCTCGAGTGCATCGTCTGTGCCAGTTTGCAGATCCCGGTCCTGGACGCTGGATGTCACTGCAGGACCAGGGCTGACGCATCCTCCTGTGCAAGAGATGGGCGTAAAAGGTCTGGGATGCCTGCACTGCCTGCCAGTAACCTGCAAGTGTAATGTATTCCTCTGTCTTGGAATTTAGGAATTCCAGGGCACGGCAAATGCAAAACCAAACAGTTTTCCTGTAGAAAGAATTTTTGTGATTTGCATTATAAGATACTTAAGATACTGGGGTTTTTTTTGTTTGTTTTTGGGTTTTTTTGTTTGTTTGGGTTTCTTTGTTTAGTTTTTGTTGTTTTTTTTTTTGTTTGTTTTAGGTCCTTGAACCTTTTACAGAAATTGTTTGGGTAAAAATCAAAATTACAAATTGTGGGATACTACAGTGTTTATTTACTATTGTGTTCAATACAGTCAAATACAAGACTTGGAGCTTTGCTAATTTTTAAACTTTGTCAACAGTTTTTTACCAAACACAAAAGAAGCTGATTTCAGGTTA
>NW_010139957.1:782-6573 GCF_000699245.1 Pterocles gutturalis | reverse complement strand
CTTTTCCAACATTAGTGATTCTATTCTATACTGTTTTGAGACTTAAATGGTTTTTTGCAGCTGAGATGTGTAATCTATATCATAGATATAGATTAGATGAAGCATGGACGTGATCCTGCCTACATCAGATGTGCTCTGCGTAGTCCAGCCTTCCAAAGGAGTCCCAGCAAGCCTCACAGCTTAGTGTTCTCGTGTTGTATCTCGATTATACTGTTAAAAGATGCCTCTGATAAGTGCCAGGTAGCATAAAGCACTGTGGAAACTTAACTATGTTGTAGAAGGATATGATGTGGGGCTGTGGACACTATAGGCTTAGACCATGTGCTCTTGTGTGGTTTTAGATTTAAAAGAATTTATTGGATGTAATAGCATGAAATACTGGTGATGTAACTCTGCAGGTATTTAGCACTGTGTTGTTCAGTGGGTGTCTTTATGTGGGCACTTGCTTTGGTGGGTGGGACAGGTGAGAAAGGACTGGACTTCCAAGCCCAAGAGAAGCATGGCCAGCAGGTCAAGGGAGGTGATTCTGCCCCTCTACTCTGCTCTCATGACAGACAGTTTGCATGTACGTTTTTTTAATGTGGAAAAATGTTTCAATATGAATTGTACTTGTCCTCATTGGGATAACAGATGTAATTTCTTCTTCATGTTACCACGCATTTCAGGTGCAGTAATGAATTAACATTTTGTGTAAGTGATTGTTTACCGAAGGAGTATATTAGTCCTGTGATGCTGTCATCTCTTTAATTCATCCCTCACTCTGCTTACAAATGTTAAGCATTGATCTATGTTTATTGTGTGTGTACAGATGGACATAAATAGGTACATTTGTGTGTGTGTATACATATATATATATATATAAAACTAGGTTTACTTGTTTTTTCATCCACAAGAGAGGGCTGAAGAGAGTGATAGTAAAACTTACTGCAAGTATTCTGCTGTGAATGTTTGCTGTTGAGTAAAGTCAAGACTGACTGTGTTCAGTACACCCACTGGGTAAATACCAAATAAATAAATACCTTGCTCTGCAAGGCAAAAAGCATGTAGTCACTCAACTAAAGTTCTGATTAAATCCTTTGTAGTTTTTCCTAAAACTCTTTGTGTTTTCTAGTATTTAAACTACAAGATACATTGTTGGTGGACTCCATTCTGCAGTGGCATCCATTGATCGCGTTAACTGCCGTGTAGACCTCCATTTATTGCTGTGGTAACTTGGTTCTGAGGAGCAGGAGACAAGAGCAGGGAGGGCTGCATACCAGTGGCTTCAAGTTTCCTGGTGATGCCGACTGTGTACCAATAGCAATGTAAAATTGATACTCCTTAAGCTGCACCACTGATATCCTAGAGATCATATTCCTTTAAAAGAGAAATGGGAAATTTGGCTTTCTGGAGATTCAGGCTCTGGATTTTGGTTTTCAGTTTCTGAGACTTAAATGCAATGCTACTTTGCTTTTTGCTTGGTTAAAGACTGACCTTCCCACAGGGAGAAATTTCTGGCAACAAGTGATTAGGTATTGTGTTGGGTAGATTTAGCAGGCAAATACACTGTTCAATCAAAAGGCAATAAAAGGGTTTGTGCTGTTCCTGCGACCTCTTTAGCTTGAGGTGCTTAAAAAACAAAGTATTAACTGAATTTCCAAAAAGAGCCCAAAGATTGATATCCCTTATTGTTGCTCCTCAAGTTGTAACAAAATGCTGCTTTCTTCTGTGCATTGGTATTGCTAAACACATTTGCATTCATTGTGGTATAAGTGCAGGATGTGTTAGTGCTATTGTAACCTCTTTCTGTAGATTTGGTTGGGACTGTTTTTGAAGACAGTGACTAAGATAACGTTAATGTGTAAAGCTGCCTTTTAAAAAATGAAAACTGGCTCATTTTTTAACAATGTGTGCCTTTTTCAAGTATAAGGTTAAGACCTGACTCTGCAAATACATGTGACAAAATGTGTGATGCACCTCCGTCAACCCTCAGTCCTAATGAAATTGTTTTGTATTAGTTTACTTTGAGTTTTTATATTAAAGTTGATAAGCATGTGGGGGGAGTTGTAAGAAAACTTGTTGGAGATGCAAGATATGCAGTTATGAAAATAATTACATAGGAATAAATTATTTTAAAAAGAATAAATATAAATTATAAAACTTCAAATTATTAAAATTATAAATAAAAATGTACTATTAAAATAATTGAAGTTGTATAAACAGATGAAATTACTTACACAAAGAATACAGAAGAATGAAGAGAGCATTAATCAGTCTTGTAGCAGTTTCCTATATAGTTATGGGAAATAGCAATACCCATTGAAAAAGCTGTAAGAATAAACTACTCTCAAAACTAGAAGAGTATTTAACTTAAAGAATGAGATAATGACAATTTGAATGATATTTGAAACACCACAGAAGGTATGGATACCAGTGATAGCGATGAAGCTTTATTGTAAAGAAATACTTAAGCCTGCTGGAGGTAGCTTCTGTTGCAGGGGTGGCTGAAGGCTGTCCATAGCATGAGGAAAGATTAATATTGTTTCATTATAAAATTCAAAAACAAGACAGAAAACACTTGAAACTGTGGTCTTTGACTTCCGTGGTAGGAAGAAGTAACATTTTTTTGTGTTAACTGATATGTTTGGAAAAATCATGCCAGCTCTTCCTTAGGGCTAAAACAAGAGCAGTGGCTCTAAAGCGAAGTACAGCTGAGAACAATTGTTCTGAACTTTTTTGAGTTACGTTAATCCATGTTACAGTTTCAGTGAAAAGGAGGTTGGAACCTTTGGACAGAGAGAAATATTAGCAAAGGGAGTGGTGATAAATTTTTTAGCCTCCGTAAGAAAGAAAGACAAGTAGTTACTCCTTGTGCAATGCTGAGGATTGTTTGAATTCCTACATCATCACAGATCGAGCTTATTTACTTTTATTTTTTCCCTTCATTTTGCCAGCAGCTCATTTGCCAGCAGTGAGAGATCAGTCTAGATTGTAATTCCAGTGTATCTGTGAGACAGCACCTCAGAAATAAATTTTCTGTATATGAAAAACTCACTTGGACATTTACCACTGACAGAAGTAGCTTATTATAAATATACCTGAACTAAATTTTCATAATGTATGTAGATATTAGAGCAACAGAGAGATATTGTAGTAATATAGATAGGTATATAGGGAAAGGTTACAAAAAATTCTCAGGTCAATAGGAAAAAAATTCTGGGCTGATGAAAATAGAATTAATGAGTTTGGTTTCATATTTCTATTAATTTTTAAGAACTTTCTGGAGGAAAACTTGCATTATTTGAATTATCTTGTTTTTCATATGTATTAAAGTATTTGCACGTTAGTAAAAGTTAATGCTTTCTACACTATTTCTTTACCAAAATATAGTATAAAACACTGAAAATTTATCTCTGGGAGATTTCAGCAGAATTCAGTGTTAATATCAACTCAGCTTGAAAGATCTTGTGTTGCCTCAGCAGCTTATTCATTATGCCTAGTTCTTACAGGATAAACCTGATTAGCAGTTTAGTAATACATTAGTATTTTGGTAAGATTAATAGCAACATGGACATGTTTTTTTCTTTTACATTCCAGTAGTATTCCAGGACTGAAAAGGATCTCCTGTGTTATCATCTGCTATTGCAGATTATCGTATCATTTAACGCGTCATGAAATTGTCAAATGTGACTTTTAAGATTTGGCTTTCTGCCTCTAAGGCTGTAGTTGGAAAAGCTATCCAAAAGATAAATTTATTTGAAGCTAAGGAATCCTCTTTAAATGTGCAGTCTGACTGTCTTCCTAGTCACCTGACAATTCACTTCTGTTAGGCTGTATCTTGGTTTTTGTTGTTCTTTTCCCTCTGTTCTAGATCTTGATCTATGTGTAAACTACTGTTATTTTCTCTTTCAGGTTCATTGGGACAGATTAACCAAACAAAACTTAGTCTCATCCCAGTAGACACGCTACTCATTTTCTTCATCATATTAGTTTTATCTTCTTTCCAAATAATCAATTTGATTATTCATTTTATCGACAATGGAGTGTAGGGCTTATGTATCATACCCACATTGAAATCCTGCCAGTGCTTTTTACTGTGACGTGAACAGATCGCTCTGTATTGAATATGCCTAGAACCTAAGGTATAGGGGGTTTTTTTTTTTGTTTTTTGTTTTTTTTGAGGCACACCTCCATTTTCATACTTAGGTTTTATACTTGGTTAAGTTAAATGGAACATTGTACTTTGTGGTAAAAGTCAATAAGGTTATCATATCGAAGTTAACATCAGACCCTGTATCCTCGTATAAGCCTATCTGGTGTCTGCTTTGCAGTAAATTGGCATATATTTTTATTTCATTAGAAGTCATCTTTGTTAATTGACTTCTAAAATCTAGTTCAAATCATTCTTTTGTGATCTAGTTTCAGTTAAATTGTGACATCATCTGGCCATTGTTTAACGATGTAACAGTATGTTTCCTCCGGATATGATGAGGCAGCATGTTGATGTCTAATTTAGTAAGTAATTGTGAACATGAGCTGTTTCTGGAGGAGTTTTTGGAGAGTTCAAAAGAAGGTGAAAGAGTTTGCTCGACATGATATGCTTCTCTTTTCTGAGTTGCCAGGCTAAATCAGTATTTTATAACTTCTGTTTGACCCAATAGAGGGGGCATGAGTGTCTCTGGATTGTACTGGTGACTCATGAAGTATATGAGATGACAGCAGGAATTTTCTAGTGAAACCTAGTTTTCCACTGTATTTCATTAAAAAAATTATAAAAATTTTAAAATCCTAGTTTTATGATAGAAAAGCTGTAGATGGCTTGTATCAGATCTCAGGGTGCAGGTGCTTGAAGTCTTTGGATTTAGTCTATATATGTCTGTCCTGTTTTCTAGCCTATCATTTTATTTTCCTTTGAGCAGTCTGTAACACCACTAGATTGTCTTCCACTTTTCTGTTTCATCCATTCCTATGATATTTGCAGCACCTTGCAGTTGCTAAAAGCCATATAAAAGATACCATTGCCTAGCCAGGTCTGGTGTGCCAGGATTTTATCAGTATATTAAAAAAAAAAAAGATATTTTTGTCTTTTATTGCTGAAGGGGTATATTAAATGTTATAGTAGGTAGCAATGCATAAAGAAAGTCATTGATATTTGGAAAAAGTAAGCATGACATATATGAAACAGGTAAATAAAAGTGACCACCTAGGAAGTATTTGAATTCGAACCGCTATCAGTGACCTTTGATACACTATAATTGTGTATATAAATGTGAAGTTCATGACTTTTTTTTACTCTTGGGTCTCACGAAGAGCTCTAGTTGGAAGACAGAGTCTAAAATGCTCCTTTAGGGGTAGGAGAGATTGAAGTAGTTGTTGGGTATGAGACCTGGATCTTAGTTGTAATTCTGGGATCAGTGTTCAAGGCATTTTGTGCCCTGTTCTCCTCTCATCCCACTCATTCACTGGCATTGGCCAGAACTTGCTGTTCTTGTTATTTGGATACATCTTCTATATTCCTTCTTTATTCTTTCTTTTCCCTCCAAACATAGTTGTAAAGGGTAAACAATTAGAATCAATTAGTAAAAATAATCTATGTAGCAAGCTTGCTGCTTTTGTTATTAGGGGAAAAAAGCCCCCTGACTTGATGATCTACTCAGGCCACTGTAACGAGATGCACTGTATGCTGGTATAAACACAAACTCACCTTTTTCAGTAACAGCTCATTGTTAAAAGAGCTAGATTTTAAAATGTTCTTATTTAATTTCAGTGATTGCTTTGCTATATACATTTTTATTTATTTCCAGATCTCCAG
>NW_010139957.1:0-751 GCF_000699245.1 Pterocles gutturalis | reverse complement strand
CCTGTAAAATGAAGCTGATACATGGCGAGTTATTTAGCCATTGTGGTTGGCAGGCATGGGACTCTGTGGTTTAGTGGCTTCTTATATCATTGTGCAGGCACAGACTTTGGAGGACACAGAAAGGGGTAGGCAGAGGTGCATTTGTTTCCTGATGTTTTTGTTTTTATTCAAGATACAGTTGATAAGTTTTTTTCACTAACTTGCTTCTTGCTATTTTGAAATTTTCTTAAAAGATCCTGTTTCAGAGATGACTGCTACATTTGAAATACAGGATTGGATGTCTCTTTGAAATGCCATTCTGTTTAGAAAGAACACCTACCATTTAAGTAAAATTATAGTGCTCTGAAAGCAAAAAAAGTCTTTTGTCACTCCTGTATATTTATGCATATTTCATTTTAACCAGAAGGATTTTTTTCCAGTTTGGCAGAAGTAATTATTGTCAGAATGATTTTTTTACTTCTGTAAATACCAGTGTGAAGACTTCTCTTTCTGTTTAAAAATTCCCTTTAACCTTAGTTTGGTTTTTTTGTTTTTTGTTTTTTTTTTTTAATCCCTTTCAGCTTTTTCATAAACACTACCAATTTCATACAGGATCAGATGATTCTGTTGTTTTGTTTGTGTGGGCTTTTGGGTGAAATCAAGTGCTTTTCCTTCAAAGCCAGTTGTGGTTTAGGGTGAAGGGAGGAGGAGGGTGCTGTGGTGTGGGGAAGTTGACATGGGCCCTGAGGCCAACTGTATGAGGTTCAATAAA
>NW_010139956.1:0-10212 GCF_000699245.1 Pterocles gutturalis | reverse complement strand
GCCCTCTCCCCGCCAGCCCGTGGCCGTGACGAGACGCTGCTCACCTGGTTTACCTGCCGTGCTCTTTCCATAAGACTGCTGGCTGTCTCTGGTTTATTTTTCTTATTATTTTTCTTTATTTTTTTTTTTTAATGGCAATCATGATGGTTCCGGGCGGTGTGTAGGGATGGGGAGGTGGGAAAGGGAAAGTTTGAGCTGAACACCTGACTCCCACCGTTGGAAGTTTAAGGGAAAGTTAAAGACGAGGTCACCTCCAGGGTGACTGGTAGCAGCTTGGTGAAACGTGCCCAAGTAATAATTTCTTTGGCAATATCTTTTACAAAATAACCTTCTCACAGTGTATAAAACACAATGGGAAAATAGCACAGGTATGACTAAATGTTATTCCTCACTGAACTGCACGTACGGTCATTTCTCGACGTGTCCTTGGAACTGACAATGTGTTGCATTTCCCAAAGCTGTAACGACAGGTTTTCGAGGCGTAGGAGAGACGGGCAGGTCCCATGTTGCAGACATTTCGGTGGATATGTTGGGCACACAGACAATGGGAACCCAAATACACACCCAGGAGGAAAATGGCAATTGGTTCACCATTAGGTGAAGGAAACAAGTGAGAGGAAAGACTAGTAATCATACTTAATCCCTTGTAATTATTAAAATTATAGTGTTGCTGGTTAGACACGCATATTGGATGCGTGTGAGGGTGTTGAGGATGATGGATTTAGTACAGAGGAGTAGTGTATGCTGGGTGACATCAAGATTTGTAGTTACAGATATTAGCAACTAAGTGAGAAATTGCAACTTCCCTCTGTCTGTCTGTGTGTGTGTGCAGAGCGGTTTGTTCCCTAACTCATTGTTTGCAGGAGTTCTCTCCAGGAAGGGGTGGGATGAGGGATTCCACGGAAAAGCAGCACCAAGAGCCCACTAATTTGATCAGTGTTAGATAAATGGAGATAATGGCCTCGGTATTGATACTGCCATGGGACAAAAGCAACATTCAGGGGTTTAACTGACATTTGGCTTATATCATTAACTCTTTCCTAACCAGACTCATCAGACCAGCTCATTAATGCCTCCTCGCAAGAGTGAACTGTCCTTGCTGAAAGTTTGATTTGTAGGTCTGCATCATCTTAGCTGTTTTTTCATGAACGTATGGTGACCTGGCATCACTAACGCAAAAACCAGGATGGACTTCGCAGGTGCTAGAAACTAGAGTGGGTTTTCAGCTCTTGGTTTTCTCAATAATATGCCTCTGTTGGTTTCGTAGCAAGTTTGCAAAGAAGATACCTAATGTCTCGGTCTGTTAATGATGGATTGTAATGCTGAGTAGAGCCTAAAAGAGACTTCTCTGAACCAGAGATGTGGAGAATCCGCCCCCGCCACACCACCCTGCACCAGGGGTGCCTTTGTGCACCAGGTTCCGTCATTAGGCTTGCAAACCAGGATGCTGCTGGGATTTAATGTTTGTGATAAATGATAGGTTCTGATGGTTTATCGATTTTGTGCAGAAAGTGAGCTATCTCTGGAAGAAAGGAATTTGTACGTTATCAGATCTTCCTGTGGGTTTGTGCGCATCTCTGAGCACGTTTCCAGAACTTCCTTGCTCCTGACAGAGGTGTTTGACAGCCTTAAAAACCGCTCAGGCGTGTTATGAGAATGCTGCCCGTTAAAATTGTTTAACCACTGTGACTAGTAAAACCCATGGTTTTATTAGCCACTTGCGTACTCTCATAACCACCTGCCTTCACTACTTCGTTCTCTGTTCCTCCTGTCCCCTCCTGTTTGTGCTCCGTCAGATCTGTGAACACAAAAGCTCCTCTGCTGCTGTACCATGACTTGAAGGAAACAGGTTTCTCTTTCCAGCTGTGGAGATGTCAGTGAGGCATCACTTTTCTGTGGGCCATGGCCCATCACAAAGTTCGTCACGGGATGTAGCTAATTTCTTTACAGAAATGGGGTTTGTCAGTAGGAGAGGAAGAGTGCCCAAATCAAGTAACTTTCTTACAAGGTGGTTTTTTTTCCATCTTCTTTCTTTGTCTTTTATTTTTATTTATTTATTTATTTAAATTAACTAATAAAGAGCGACAGCAGGGCTGCCTGAAGCACATGTGCAGCAGCAGCAGTACTCTGGCTGTAAGGCCACCAGCTGGAAGGGTGTCAGAGGGTGACAGCCTGCAGGAGGGCACTGCCGCGGTGGTGGCCATGGTGGCTGCAGGTGCCGAGGGCAGCCTCCCTCTCTGGGAAGCGACAGCTCTGCCCGGGTGATACCTTGTCACCTGGGTAGGCATGGTCCCAAGGACATGTCATGATGGAGGGGCTCATGGTCTGCTACATGCTTGTAAGATTTGTGAATTGCACTCAACAGTGGCTGCAAATTGTGGAGATGATTCAAGGCAGAGGGAGGAACTGTTCAAAAACTAAATAAACAAAAGATGAGAATAATAACAATAAACAGTAAACTGGTTGATCCCACAGAAACCATTTCACTCTTTTTCCTTTAAGTCTCTTCTACTGATGCAATGAAGGCATAGTATATAACTCTCAAGTTCAGTACATGGAGCTGAAGACAGATTCACGTGAATGTTTTCCAGTCCCTGACCCTTGCATTTTTAATGGAACGCCTCCCTTCCAACATTTTTTTTTTGAACACTTGGATTCTTTTTTCCTATTTTTCTTGTACTATTTTTCACTTAAAAGTGTCCCGATGCTCTAGTATTTTTCATAGAATGTTATTATTACTAGGAAATTTTATGTACAGTAATAATAAATCTATAAAAATGAGATTGACGTCACGTTGCATGCTGCCTACTTGTCTATGTATATTCCACATTCATTCAGATTTACAGTTGGTTTAAAGAGACATAATCTTTATTTACCCATAGAGACTACTTATTTTCCTCTGATTGGTATACGCCTCTATAACTTCCGCTGTGGGTTATGAAGATTAGGAGCCTGACTTGACTTTACATCTCCCTCTCTTTGAAGTAAACCATCCCGATTCAGCGTATACATCTCAGCTGCCCCACTCCTCGTTTTCATTCGCGTGGCAGCAAAGTCCGGCAGAGGGGCTGACTCGTGTTGGCAGGGTCCGAAGGGTTCGGCCCGAATGTGGCATATCTGCTGTTTGGGCATGCTGTCATCGTAGCCGGTGCCCCTTGCTTTATTCATAACAGTCGCGCTAATTGATCCGTGCGCTATTAAAGTAAACATTTGCATACCGACCTCAAATAGTAAATACCAAACATCCCAATCCGAGGCACCCCGCTGAGCCACATTTCCAGCCAGCGGGGGTTTGAGATGGCCATCGCCAGGGATGGGGTTGCGATGATTGATTCCAACAGGAACGGCGTCTGATCCTGAAAAATCTTAACGCCATATGGCATTGCCACGGGGGAGAGAGGCTGCGCCGGCAACCTCCGAACTCGCGCTGCGTGTTGCAGTAGCGCATGTGAGCGCTGTTAAGGGAAGACTGCTGAGCTCTGTGGATAGGGGTCAATTAGCAGGGGCCTCAGAGGAAGCAATTTCCCTGCCGCCTATCTCGCTTTAAATTACATGTGTAAGAGGGGGAACTGAAAAGCTTGATGAGGAGCAGGCAGCTAACACGATCCAAGTGGCTAACTGGAAGGTGGAAAGAAAGACCACCTTGTAGCCCATGTTTCTGTTCTTCACCGAAACATTGTTGTATGTCAGTGCTTGTCACCTCCCTGCCGCTGCCACATAGCCCTCCACCTGGCTGAGCCTTCCCATGGGTTAAACACCATGCAAATGGGCAAAAAAGCACTCCCTGACCCCGCGTGCTTGCAGCTGGAGCAAGAACCGTGGTCTGTCCTGAGTGCAGTTCAGCTGCAAAGCCCTGATTGGCCCTGAACGCTATTTTTTTCCCTCTCTCCTCCTTGTGTGAGCCCATTGTGCTCTACTCTTGTTTCTCTGGTCCCAGGATGGAGCTGTAGGGAGGGTGCCTGGTGCTGCTGGAGAGCCCTGGCCAGGTGACTGCGGCTCTCCCTCGGGGATTCTGGCACAGCACGCGATCCCGCGGTGATGGTGCTGGCAGGGAGCGGAGGAGGCAAGAGGCAGGGTGAGGTTTGACCTTTGTTCAGCTTTTTTGCGACGGGTTTTGTCGCTTTCATCCAGATTTTACGTGCGTCAGGATAAACGTGTTTGGTGTTGAGTTTTCCTTTTGACCTGGAGGTTCTTGGGGACAACATGAGGCTTCCTACAGGCGTCTTTGCTCACCGGTGCCTGATCTCTGCAGCTTGGAAATCCCATTGAAGCTCTTTGACCTTCTGCGTTAGCATCACATCCTGCAAGGTGGGAATGCATTGCGGTTGGTGGGAGACATGGGGTTGGAGAAGACATTGAGAGCCCAGAGGAGTCGAGCTTTTGGTCTCCTTACAGTTCTGGCGAATTACTGAGCACAAGGGATAGCCTCTGAAATGGAGCTGGATGTCATCTGTTTGACTGTTTTGTATGTTGGTCTTTCCCTTTCCTCACGTGATACTTACAAGGCAATGAAAGTGCCCAGACCCCATGATGTTAGTGTTCAATTTTGAATAGATGTTATATAAACTGCTGTTTGATACAGTGTTGTTTGTAAAAGGGGAGAGCAAAAATATTTTTTTCCCCCTTCCCGAATGAAGTTTCGCCTGCCTAAGGAAATCTCTGAGAGGTGGGATTTGGTGCTGAGCTGAACAAGGAATTCAGCGAAATTGTAGGCCAGTCAAGGGCTTAACAGCCTCTTTCACAACACTGCTTTCCACTTGCATTGGAAATTGCTTGCTTTAAATTGTTGAACTATGATTGTTTGCCAGTGAAATTGTCCGTATGGTAAGAGAGGTTAACTGGTTGTGGCGGTTCTGCATTTTGACGGTTGGGGTATCAGGATTCTGCGCCAGACTTTGAGCTTCAGTGCTGTGACTGGTTGGTTAGTCTGGTTTTTTAAGTTGACATAATGAAATCTCTGTGTATTGTTTAGGCTGGACAAGTTGCATGTGTTATGAGAAAGATGATGAATGAAGCCTGGATTTTTTTCTAGAGTAGTAATTAGCATAAGGAGTCTTTCTTTCTTTCTTTCTTTCTTTCTTTCTTTTCTTTTTTTTTTTTTTTTTTTTCTTTCCAAATTATCTAGGTCACTTCAGACTATGTATTTCAGTTAGAGGTACATAGAACCATCATGGCTTGGACTCCTGTGCCAGCTCCAGCACTTTTGGGAAATCTTACCAGTTCTGTGTTTGTACAAAATGTTGTGGGCTGTACTCATCATGCCTTATTCATGTAGGGAGACTGGTTTAAGCGGGTAGATATGTGAATGTCATGTTATATACTGCCCATTCGGGGTGGGTAACAATAAGTAATGGGTCTCAATTTTTGTCTGACTCTACATGTATATTCATATTATTGTTTTTTTGGGCCACTTTCCATGCAATTCTGTTTGCTAGGTGGACAACTAACACCTTTACTGAAGTCAGGGAAGACCTTGCTCACTTGGAGAAGGAATTAGGGTGTCAGAAAGCAGTCCCTTTTGAAGAGCAATATCTTGGTACTGTGTTTTTGGTTTTAAAAGAAGTGTGCTCTAGAGAGTTAAATAAAAGGCAGATATTAATTTCTGTGCGCTGTCTCATGCACTTGATGCATAGCAACGACTGAGAGCAGGTCCTTTCAAATAGCCTAAAAAATTGTACCTGTAAAAAGAGAACTAGCAGTCTTTCGACTGACTCAACGTGCGTGTGGTGTAAGGGTTAGGCTTGGCAAAATATTTCTAAGCAGACAAACCTAGAACGTACACCTTAAAGTCTCATCAAATACAGCATGATCTTTTTGATCACTGATTGCAGTGGGAAACTAGGGAAAGGCTTTAAGATACGCTTTTACGTGCCAAAGTGAGTTAGGAGCAATAAGAAAGTAACTCATGTCACCGTGAGAAAGTCCCTGGGACTTGGCCTCGGTTGCTAGCGAGTCCTGAGTCACCGACTATGTGCTTAAAGCTTGCTATCAGATCCCATGTCTTCTGAGGAGTACCACCATCTGAAGAAAGCATTTCTCTGCTTCTGTAGTGTCTGTATTTTTTGATAGCTCATCTGCTTTGAATGATTGTACTGAACCACGATGTCTTGAAGCATGCGGTTTCGTTTGACACTCTTTTGCTATATGGGAGCCCAGCCTGCTGTGTCTGTCTTCTCTCTTCTTTTGGGAACCTTTATTGTTTTCCACAGTCGTATCTTGTTCAGTCACATGCAAACACGTGTCCTGAAATTGAATTACTCTGCAGCGGAATCTAAAGTCATCCCCCATTTCAGCATCCTGCACTTTCTGGCGTGTGTTGAGTTATGTTGCACCATGCTTTAGATGCGACAGCCATTTAATAATGTGGAAGCCTTAGCTCTGCAGGGGCTAAAAAGATCCCAGCAGGCTTGTTAACTTCTACTCTCAGACGTTATGGGAAATATTTTCTTCTCCCTGGAACTCCTAGGCATCCTCTTAATTAACACTATAAAAATCCATAGCTAGGTATGTGTGAAGCCTGTTGAATTTTTTTGCAGTTTTCCAGAGTTTCTCCGTTCCTTCCTATTTGACCAGACCCTCCAGTGCCGAGCGAGATATGAGAATGTAAAAGGAATGAAGGCAGCCTGGGTCATGCTGGATACTGCGTTCTTGGCAGGCAGCAAACTCACCAAATGCCTTTCCCTTACTCACCGTAGGGTTTTTTATTTCCCCTGCTCTGCTCAGTATTTTCCTGTATTTCAATCTCTGAAGCATTGGGCATTTTAAAATTTGGCACCTCTCCTGCCTCAGGACAGTATCCTTTCAGTTCCAGACTGCTGTGGCCGTGGTCTCTGTTGTGTTTATATATAGGATCACCACGAGCTGATATCAGACTTCATTTGACATTGTTAATTGTTAATTGTACAGACGTGAGAGAGATCATTCAGTGGTTTAGGAAGTGGAGAAGCAGTATTAGAATTTGAGGCGGAGGGAGGAACTTTAATAAACACTGGAAAATGATGGGAAATCTTAAGGAGTTCAGGATGGATATCACTTAAGATGAGGACAGAGGAGGAGGAAAGAAGAGCTGCAGAGTGCTCAGAGAAGGATGCAAAAGTGTTTGAGGGTTGGTTATAACATGCAAAGCCTGGGTGCGGGGGTGCCTGCTCCATCATAGGAGTGACTCCATCACCATGGGGCAGACTGACCAAGCACCGGAGGTGACCTGGTGACAGGAAGGGTATCAAGGACGTGCTGGAGATGGCAGTGAGATCTCCCCTGGTGAGAAGAGTGCAGAATGTCTCTGCTGCTCTGAGCAGGAGGTTTGCCATCGGTAATTCAGGCAAGGCAGTTGAAGAGCTCACCAGTACCCATCTTCCCAGCACTTCTCCAGGGCAAGGCCAAGACTTCATATAGCAGAATGGGACCTTGACAAGGGGCTTTCCGCATGCCCTTGTTGGTAGGGTAATCCAGTTTTTAAAATTAATTTTAAAAATCAACTATAATTTATGGAGAGAATTGGGGTACTGGGGTGAGCGTGTGGCATGGGAGGAGTTGCATGATCTGAACAAGTTGTTCAAGAGCTGAGGAAATGATAAAGGCATCCATACAGACAAGCTGACAAAAGTGAAAGAGGGAGGGGATGCTTGCAAATGAAAGGCTGAAAATGATGATTTGTTGCACGAGGACCACTTGGGCTTAGAGGTGTTTTTGGTGATGTGTACGATGTGTCCTAGGGAAGCTGGAGCATGCTGACAGCACATCAATCTGCACTGTGTTGTCACAAAGAATTTGCTCCATCATCACAGAAGAAATACCCCCAAACAACTGGGGTTTGGTGACATCCATCCATCTGCACATCCCAGCTGCTGGGTGGGGATGCAGAGGTGGTGCGGCGACCTTGGCAGTTACAGGCTTGGAGGAGGGCTGAAGAGCTCTCGCCATCTGTGTTGGAGGTACAAGGAGAGCAAATCATGATATTGTGGTGCCGTTAGAGAGTCAGAAATGGAAAAGGAAGGGCAGGGAGTAGATGTTATTAAATATGTGATCTTCCAAGTGAGTGGTATCAGTCAAAAAAAGGCCATTGGTTTTAGAGTGGGCAAAAGAGGAGAAAATATATTTGGAAGGGTCGTGGGTTTGATAGCTAGCTACCAGGGAGTGGGTGGGAGAGGGCTGGGTGACACAAGCTTAGTAATGATGTAAAACCTGTTCCCTCTAAATAACCCGTTCGTCTGAGCTCTGGGAGGCAGAGCTCACAGTTGGCTGGTTGCTTGGAAGCTGATGTAAAAACAATTGGAGGTCAAAGTCCAGGGGAGGTGACAGTGTCATGGAAATAATGATGGAGATGGGTCTTAATTGTCATCCTTGAAAATTTCAGAAGACATACCTGGGAATGGATGGGCTTCAGAGCCATTTACAATCTTTCAATGTTTTCCCCTCCAGCTGGGAATTGTGGTGACCTGCTGTATAAGAGTTTGCGTTGCTCCTCCTCTCCCTGCATCCAATTGGACAATACACGGTGCTCAGCGCCCGTGAGAGCACCAGGCAGGCACCTGTAATGAGTCCTGGGCATTGGCTGAAAATACTCCCTCAGCCCAGGTAGCCAACCGAGTACTGCATTTCAGTGAATTTATTTTTTAATTCTTTTTTTTTTTTTTTTTTTTTGCAAGTTTTGCAGAAAAAGAAACAATCAAGCAGAGGCCAAGTATTTAATGGATATATTTTTCACTGGTTCTTTTATCAACAGCATATGAAAAATCCCGAAGGACAGAAGCAGTTAGCTAAGCAATGAGGCGTCATAGCAGATTTTAGGTTCCATGCAGGAGAAAAAGATGCTGAAGCCCCAGCAGCTCTAGGGGAAAGGGATTTAAATTTAGGTCTACGTGCCTCCCCTCTGCTTGGAGACCAGTCCGTAAGAGATTACCGTAGCCCGGAGCAGCAGTTTGGAGGCTGATAGAGATGTCAGCCTGTGAGTGCAAAGACTTGTACCACTGGATGATGAACCAGCAGGGATTTCTCATTAATGGAATGAATGTTAACAAGAATAATTCTGTTTTGTGAGCTTGTGTGTGTGTGTGGGAAGGATAAATGATAGGGGCTGATGGATGGTCTTCACAGGGATTTGATTAGGGAGAAGGTGGATGTCAGTGTGTGTGCGAGGGGGAGGTGTGCGCACGTGGTGCCTCCATTGCAGAAGGCAAGCACGCTTCTGGCTGATAATGTCTGAGAGGAGAGTCAGCAGAAGTAACCAGGCAGGTCCTAGGCAAACACAGAATCTGAGCAGCAGTGTGGATATTTCATTTTAAGTGTCTTTTGCATTGGAGAGTCTTGGGTTTTATGTTGTATGGTGGTAACAAACCTGGATCCAAAAATTTATCTATAAAACTTTTCTCGGTAGCAGAGGTTTCTGCTTTATGCTAATAAAGCATTTGGCTATTTGATGCTAATTCCCACAGTCAGTGTGGGAGCTCTGAGTGACAGCTTTTCTGACCTGCTTAGCGTCAGTCTGTCTTTTGCATTGGAGAGTCTTGGGTTTTATGTTGTATGGTGGTAACAAACCTGGATCCAAAAATTTATCTATAAAACTTTTCTCGGTAGCAGAGGTTTCTGCTTTATGCTAATAAAGCATTTGGCTGTTTGATGCTAATTCCCACAGTCAGTGTGGGAGCTCTGAGTGACAGCTTTTCTGACCTGCTTAGCGTCAGTCTTGCCTCTGAAGTAACACTGCGTTAGATCTCGTACGAGCCCTTTTCCATCCCTGAAAATACAGGAGACAGGCCAGACGTACTGGTTGGGAGGCCAGGAAGGCAGAAACAATCCCTCATCCTGCCTGAGGCCTTCAGATGCTGCTGGAATGCAAATAATACATTTTTTAAAAAAGCAAAATAGTCACATAAGCTGAATAGGCACTCTGACGGGCTTTGCAGCTCCATCCTGGGGTACAGGGATGCTGGAAAAACCCAGGGAACTGCAAGAACTGCTTGAGAGGGAGGTAGAAACAGGGAAGGGAATGTGAATCCCTTTGGCAGCATGATGCAGGAGACCACTAACCTAAAAACCCGAACCTCTGCCGCCTTTGCCAGAAAGCCTCGGGGAGCCCCCGCCTGAGTCCGGAGCCAGCTGGAAGGCGGCAGCAGAGCAGCAGGCAGCAGGAGGAGTTCCTGACCCCGGCTCGCCCGGCGCTGCCAGCCCCACGCACGGGGTGCCAGGCACGGGGAGGCCGGCGGCCAAGCC
>NW_010139955.1:22418-22817 GCF_000699245.1 Pterocles gutturalis | reverse complement strand
CTGCAGTCCTCTGCAGCTGGCCCCTGCGCTGTGGAGCTGGCCAGACGGGGAGGTGGTCTCCAAGGTGAACCTCATGGACTCTGCCCACCGCTTCCCTTCCTGGCCCCCCCAGCAGCTCCATTGGTGCTGGGCTTGGCACCCCACAATGATGCCACCAGTGCCACCCTGGCTGTCCCTGCCCATCCCGCATCCCCGTCCCACCACTGCTCTGCTGCCGTTCTTGGTTTCCACAGCTTGTAGAGGTGGAAAGCCCACCCGAGCGGTGACCCCAAGCAGAGACAGGAGAGTGCCCGGCATCACCCCGCAGAGCAACTGCCCGTCCTGCTCGCAGGCTCACTCTCTTGGGGGGCAGGGGGACCCCAAGATCATATCTCACTGATGAGCCTGCAGACATTCCTA
>NW_010139955.1:22075-22396 GCF_000699245.1 Pterocles gutturalis | reverse complement strand
TCTATGCCCAGGCTGGGGCTGGACTGGGTCCCCCCGGCTCCCACTCCAGATCATCATCTCCCCACAGGTGCTTGGCCAGCCCCCCAACACTGCAAATGGGGACAGACATCACCTCCTTTAGCACCCCAAAACTGCGGAAGGGTCATGCAAACCTCAGCATCCCACATCCCCAGGCTTTGCTCTGCTTCCCAGAAGCATCCTGGGAGTCCCAGGTGGGGAAACTGAGGCAGGGGGGCAGGAAGGGAGAGGGGGGATATGATGCCGGCAGTGGAGGGAAGCAGCATCCAGCACCAAGGTGGGAAGGCGGCAGGAGGGACCTGT
>NW_010139955.1:6680-21669 GCF_000699245.1 Pterocles gutturalis | reverse complement strand
TTGTCAGCGGGGCTGGGAGCTGCAGGGCTTTGCTGTGTATGGACCTGGACCTCATTCAGAGTCGTGACCAAGGGAGCTCCTGATGTCCCATGTTCATGGTTACGGAGAAGACAACCTCTGCGTCACCGCTGGTTCCCCTGATGGGTCTTCTCTTGCTGCATGCCGGGTGCTACGGGGTGGTGGTGGGGTGGGGAGCAGAGCCCACAGGGATGGGACTGGGCCAGACCAGGAGCAGAGGGAGAAGCCAGGGATGGTCCTACTGGGAAGGGCTGGTAGCTCCTGATGTCCCATGTTCATGGTTACGGAGAAGACAACCTCTGCGTCACCGCTGGTTCCCCTGATGGGTCTTCTCTTGCTGCATGCCGGGTGCTACGGGGTGGTGGTGGGGTGGGGAGCAGAGCCCACAGGGATGGGACTGGGCCAGACCAGGAGCAGAGGGAGAAGCCAGGGATGGTCCTACTGGGAAGGGCTGGTGTGAGGGAGTATGGCCACAGGGGTAGCAGAGCCCGGGTCACAGGGTCCCTCATGCTGGCAGCTGCCTGCTGCCTGGTCCCCCATGGGGCTGCCACCCTGTGACCACCCCAACTTGTCCACATCAAGGGATGCTCAGTGAAGCCCAGGGTGGGTTTGCAGCCTGGGGCAACATTTCTAGGTTCTTCCTCTTCCCTTTATGGGACAGTACGGCATGAAATGCTGCCTGGATCACAGCACTGTTGGGAAACTCCGCTGGCGTGTAATACAATATCTGGCAGGAGTGTCTACGACTTTATCTGCAACAGATCAGGTTGGAGCAAAACCTTCTGAGAGAGCATCTGGAAGTGGTTTAACCTTCGCCAAGTTTTGCATGAAATACCAATTTTCCACCTCTTTCATTTAGTTTATTGAAATTAGGAGGGGAAACTCCCCCTCCTCCTTTCTACCGCTCCCCCCGCCCCCAGGTTCTCCTCTGGGGCAGCTCAGCTTCTCACAGCAATTCTGGAAAAGCCAAAGACGTCATGGAGCTGAGTCTCAGGCTGGGGAACACCTCCCCATGCTGTGATGGGCAGAAGGGCTGTGCCTGCATGGCTGGATCAGAGGTGACGGAGACGCAGGCAGCCGCGCCAGGCTGCAGGCAGCAGCGAGAGCGGGATGGGGGTGGGGGAGCCTGCGGTGGCCAGCACCGAGAGCAGCAGAGCAGGGATGGCTGCAGCATCCCAGGGTGATGACCTGCGGGAAAGTCCCACTGTGCTGAGCAGGGACACAAGTCATCACCTGGGACCTGAGCAGGAGCTGCGTGGAGCAGCCAGCAGCATGGCAAGCTGGCTGTGCCAAGCTGCTACTGACGCCGAGGTTTCAGAAGAGGGATGTTTTAACCAAGCCTGGTATTTCCACCCCAAGCTTCATCACGCCAAGTTGTGAGCCCTCGCTGCAGAGCAGGGAGAGATGTGGGCGGCGGAGCAAATCATTGCACACAGTGGAAAAATCTGTCCAAATTCTGTACTCAGCTTCAAACTGCTCAGGCAGCTGCCGGGCTCCACACCCTCTTCCTGAAATTTTCCTTTAAAATTTACCACCTGAGGCAGAGGGACAGAAAGGGACAGCTTTAGGAAGGGCAGTACTGGACTTTCCACTGACTGTGCTTGCCGGGAGCTGCCAGCCGGGTCCCAGGGGGTCCCAAGGGGCCAGCTCGCACGTGTGCCATGTTTGCAGGATCCAGGCAGGTGTTTTTAGGATGTAGCTGGCTTGCCAGCTTTTGGGACAGATTTGCATGTATTTGCCCATGTGAAGCGGAGGCTTATGGTGGGACCGTGTCATCGCTGGCACAGGGCAGCAGCAGTATGTTGTTCCATGGGAGAGCTGGCAGGGGACAGGGAACTGACTCTCCTCCTGCCACAGGGATGAGGGTCAGGGGACAGGGACATGCCAAGGTCCCTGGCCAGGGGAGCTGGGAGCTGCGCTGACTCATTTGAAAACTCGGGTGTTGAAATAACTTTCTGGTTGGAAATGCATCCCAGATCTTGCCCAGTGGGATGCAGTGTGGGCAAATGCCAGCTGCCGGCAGCTCCCACCGGCACAGGTCCATCGCGCCATGGGGACAGTCCTCGCAACCTCTTTCTTGGACATCTGAGGAGTACGGGGAGTGTGTCTGGAAGCAGCACCGACTCAGTCTGCATTACACAGCCTGGACATCCCCCTCCGGGAGGAGGGACGTGGAGTTATGAGGCTGCTCGCCTCCCTGGGGACTGGGGCTGGGAGCAGCCAGGACAGCACAGCTCTGCCAGCCAGACCAGGGAGCAGGGTTCAGTCCTGCAAAAGCCCGTCCCCACCACGCTCCCAGCCCGCTGAGGCTGGGGCTCTGCGCTGGGTCCCCCGTCACTGCGCAGCTCTGGCCCCGGCCGTGCCACAGCTCCCTGTTGGGCTGCAGCGTGGCCAGGACCATATGTCCCTGACATGTCACCGCAATGCTGCTGCCAAGGCTTGTCTCCCCCTCTCTCATCCCCTCCTGCAAAAGGGGGATGGAGGGAGAGTGGCCCCATGTACCCATCCTTAGGGTGCAGCAGGGTGGAGGGGCGGTGGCCTTTAGCCCCTGCATCGCCACGGTTGCACTTCCACCCTCCCCCGGGACCTGCCACAGCAGGGATGGTGGCATCCTCTCCTGCCATGTGGAAGGGGTTTAGGGTGTTCCCTTCTCCCCCACAGTCCCCCAGCCCCTGTTCCTCTGCCATCTCACCCTGCTGGCCCTCGTGAGGTGCTGGAAGGACATTTGTTTTCTGCTGGCATGGGTCCATGCGGAGCCCGGCTGCCAGACAGGGGGGAGAGGTGAGTCTAAGCCAAGAGCTATACAGCAAGGCTGGTGAAGCTCAAGGTGTAGCTGTCCTCATCCCTGTCCTTCTCCTCCCACCCCCTGTCCCCAGAGGGCTGTGCCTTTCCCATATGCTGGCAAGGCCAGGCTGGCCGGGAGCGGGGCCAGAGCGGAGCAGTGGATGCACCCAGCTGCAGAGCCCTGGGCTCAGGGGCTGCGCCGAAGCCCCTCTGCTCTGGGGAGAAAGGGGGGGCTGCTGGGGAGTCCACGAGCCTTCCCAAACCCAGGCAGTCTCTAACACATGCTGCTGCCTCAGCATCCAGACTTTGTCCCCATCATCCAGTGCTGGCCTGGCATGGGGTGGGCACAGGCTGGGGCTGGGCCATGGTGCAGGATGTGACCGATGGGGGTGAGCCCCCCTGGTATCCATCCTGGGCCCAGTGCTAGGTGCTGTGACCAGCAGGAAACGTCCATCCCTGCTGATGGTGTCAGCAGGACAGCACCTGGCCCTGCTGCCGATGTCCCTGAGGAGTGGGGGGAAGCAGAACCTTTAGGGACCTCCCAGGAAACCCAAGCCCTGTTTGGGGGAGAAGGGTTTATAAGAAGAGCCAGACCCCCATCCAGCTGGATTTTGCCAGGACGCCCAGTCCATCTGGAGCTGCTCCGGCTGCTGCCTCCCAGCACTCCTCAGCAATCCCAGCCTGTGCTTGCCAGCTGGGGAAACTGAGGCTCACTGGGTGGGAACACATCCCAGCCTGGCCTCAGCAAGGTGCCCCCAGCAGCTCCCTGGGATGTGGGGATCCCCTGTCCATCTGGAGGGTGTCTGTCTTGGGTCATGCCAGTGTGGAGGTGGGATGCGAATCCCTCCAGGACTTCTTCCATGCACCGGGTGACGTCTCCCTCCCTTTCCCCAGAGCTGGAGCTGGCCAGCGCAGCCACAGTGACCAGCCCTGCTCCTCCACCGGGCTCCTCCATCCCCCGTCTCCTCCGTCCTGCAAACACCTGGGGTGTTCCAGTGCCCACAGCCTCCTCCCTACACAGAGTTACACCTATTTAATTAAAGGTGTTAAATGATCTAATTAAATCAGTGCTGGGCTCTGTATCCAAACTCCTCTGACAGCTCACGAATGGCTCTTGTTTCTACTACTTTTCATCTTTTTTTTTCCCCTTTCTTTTTTTGGCTTGGTTTCCAAAGCAAATGAGGTTTCTGCAGTTGTGGTATGTGCGGGTATGTCTCTCTGTCCAACTCTGTAACTTTCAAAGCCACCAGCCAATTTCAACCAGAATCAACAGAGGGAAGGAGAGGTCAGAGCTGCTCCATCCCCGCATGTCCTGTGGGAAGGGTGGGAGATGATGCTGTGTCCCCAGCCCTGCTTTCACTGGACACCGGAGGAGCCAGATGGGAAAGCAGCCTTGAGACACAATCTCCAAGCAGGGACTCAGCCCCACCAGCCCCAAGAATAATTTGCTCTTTCGTACTGGATATTTTGCCTGCATCGATGCTGCTGAAGTTGATTCACTGCAGGAGCCATTTTGACCAAAACCAGAATTTTAAAATACTCTTTGCATTTAATAGTGACAACTGAGGAAGAGGAAAGGAAGAGCAAGAGCCAGGCAGTGCAAAACTTGGCCAGGGCACTGCTGGGGAGCCATGATGGTGCATATGACTCACACCAGACTACCCAGCTAGGACACATCCCTATGGATTAATAAATCCTGCCCCTGCCAATAAATCAGCCATGGAGGTGCTTTCTAGCCTGGATCTCTCCCTTGGGACCTGGCAGGCAGAGGGATGCTGGTGCATGGGGATGAAGATGACCTGACCACAGCCATGGTGGGCATCAGGCAGGGGCTGCCCGGCACAACGGGCTGGCGGCAGCGATGCCATGGGGTCCCAGAGGTGCTGACCAGTCCCAGTCCTTGTGCTTCTGCCACTGCCCTCCACTGCCACCCCTTCACTCCCTCCTCACTCCTGCTCAGTCCCTCACTCCCCCCTTTCTTGGCTGGGTGTTTGCCGATGCAGGTGCACATCAGTCCCCCCCTACCGCTGCCCTTTTTTTAATTAGCTGATAAAGAAAGCGTCCTTTTGAAGCAGGGAGGGGATTCCTCGCATCCCTGGCATTGCTGGGCTGCCTGGCTGTAACCCTATTCCAGTTAAAAGCTTTCTGCACCCGTCCATGGCCTGCCGGGCCTCTGGCTCGCCCCACACCTGCAGGCAAGTCCTTGCGGGCTGCCCGCTCGGCCACTCGTGCAATTACCCAACGTGATGATTAACTGAGAGAGTGCGAGAGGGACAGGGACTTCGCCCTGCCAGCAACAGCTGTCTTTGCCCCTGGTGTGGGGTAGCTGCATCCCCCCACCCTGGACAGCCCAGCACCCAGCGTTGCCCCTGGAGCAATCCCCAAAGCCGGGGCTGGAGGGGGGTGTTGGGGGGACCTTGATTTCAGCAGAAATGATTTCTCCCCAGCATCCCTGTACCACTCTCAGAAACTGCTGTGCTGTGGGGCATAGCCCTGCTCACTGCAAAGGCCGAAGCTCAGCTGGTCTCTCTGCTCCTCCCAGTCCTCAGGCAATGGGTTCATGACTGGGGGAGAGAAAACCAGGTGATGGGGCTTGGAGTCCTCTTCTGGGCAGGGTGTCTGCTCCCTGGCCTGCAGCAGCCTGGAAGCCCTCAGTCAGGTGGAGGACATGGTTGCAAAGCCCTGTGCATGTCCTCCTGCAGCCCAATGCACATCCTCCTGCAGCCCTATGCATCCTCCCATAACGCACAGAATGAATCATAGAATGAATCATAGAACCACAGAATGGTTTGGGTTGGAAACGACCTTTAAGAACATCAAGTTCCACCCCCCTACCATGGGCAGGGACACCTCCCACTAGCCCAGGTTGCTCAAAGCCTCATCCAGCCTGGCCTTGAACACCTACACCCGCATGTCCTACTGCAGCCTGATGCACGTCCGCCTTGCAGCCCAAACTCTGAAGCCCAAGGTACATTCTCCTGCAGCCCAATGCACGTCCCCTTGATGCAAATCCCCCCACAGCCAGATGCATGTTCCCCCGCAGCCCAGTGCACCTTCTCCCAACACACATCCTTGTGCACATCCTCCTGCAGCCCCATGTATGTCCTCCTGCAGCTCAATCTGCCTCCTCCCAATGCATGCTCTCCTGCAGGCTGACACACACCCACCCCGCAGCCCAGTGCATGTCCCCATAATGCGCATCCTCCTGCAGCCCAGCACATCAGCACCGGCGTGCCGAGGCAGCCTGTCAGCACAGCACGGCTCCCGGCCCCATGTGCTGCCCGTTATATTGCGGAACCAGTAAAAATTATTTCAGCATGTGCCTGTGTGGTCTGCAGCAGTGCCTCAGCCTGAGATAACCAAGCAGAGGAAGCCCCAGGCTGAGCTTTAAATCTTCCTGCCCTTTGCAAGAAACCCCCAAGTGTCTGACACCCCCCAGTCCCATGGCCAACATCTCTCTATACCAGCGAGTTGGCTTGGGGACCCCAGCAGCACCCCCGACAGGGTGAGCCCTGCACACCATGGCAGTGACGGCATTCAGATCCTACTTTAAATCAATTGCTGCGCCCTGGCAGCTCTGTTTCCACGGTCTCATGTTATTCTTTCACTCAGTCATGGGGAGAATGACTCTGTTTTCCTTCAGCAGTTCTGGTTCCCCTTCCTCTTTTCTTTCTTTCTTCCTTTCTTTCTTAGGGTGAAGGATGGGGTCGGAGTGAATATTCATTTCCATGGTTCCAGCTCATTGAGAACAATAAGGGCAGTAAACAGAGGGCAGCATTGCTCAGGAATGTGAAGCATTTGCCTGTGGTTTAAAATTACTAATTTTTTTACAGGCAAGAATATATATATTTTTAGAGACTTTTAAGGACAGGCCAAATTCTGCTCCCCCACATCGCTCCCACTCCCCAGCACCCCTAAATCCTCTCCCCCCTCATTGGGTTTGTTGGAAACTGGCACTAAGCGTGAGAGGTGATGGAGGGCTTGGAGAGCCAGGGGGTCCTGAGGGGAGCCTGGCTGTGGATCTGGAGTTGGGAGGGGAGATCCAAAGTCACCAGCTGCAGCTGCAGAAGTTGGACATGGAGCCTGAAGGTTTTGGGAATGGGCACAAGAGGAAGTGCTGCTGTGTGTGCTGCAGAAAGGAAAATGAAATGTGGTGGGGGGTGTGACAGCACACAGTGGCACCGGGGAGGGGATGTTGCCATGGGCATCACTGGAGGGGGTCCCAGCGAGTCGTGCATGCCCTTCCCAGCGTGGCAGGCTGTCCCCACACAGGGGTCACATGCTGCTCTAGGGGCTGCTGGTGCCCATCAGGAGTGAAGGCAGGAGAGAGCAGGGCCACCAGCTGCAGGCAGGAGAGGGAGCAGGGATGGCCCCAGGAGCCCCAAGGATGGCCACAATCAGCTGCTCCCCCCACCTGGACACCCCAGACCATCCCAGACCAGCTCCATGGAAGAAGTGCTTGGAGGGACAATTTCTACCTCTGGGAGGGGAACAGGCACCTGGAGGGGCTGTCCCCACCACTGCCATGCCCCAGCCCAGAGGCACTGCCCGTCGGACTCTGATACCATCCCACCCCTGCATCCGCACTGGCTCAGAGCATCCCCTTCCCTCTCGCTGCAGTGCAAGCTCCATCACTCCTTCTTCTCCAGCAAAAACACCTTTGGGAAGACCAAACGGATGCAGGAAGGCAGGAACACCTTCACTTCCCAACCTCAGAGTGATGCTCGTGCCTGAGAGTCCCCAGGTGTAGACCTGCTCAGCTGCCCAGCGCAGCAACCATCAGACCAGCGCAGCGGGCAGAGCCGTGGAGTTCCACCTGTGGGCACCAGCACCGGGTGATGCGACAGCACATGGGCTCCTGCTCAGCTGCACTGATTCCCCATATCTCCACCAATTCCTCCCTCTCAGAGGAGGCAGGCAGACCAGGAGAGTCAGCTGAGGACGTTCAGGCTCACAGCTTCACTTCCGAATGAAACAGAGGAGGGAAGCATTGTTTTATTGAGAGCAATTGCTTTCATAGCCTGGCCCCAACAGACACGCACACATCCTGTCTCAGGGCTGATTAGCTCCAGATCTGCACACACTGGCTGCATGGGGATGGCTGCCTCCTGCTCCCTGCTCCCACAGCCCCCACAGCCCCGGGGCTGCCCCCCGCCGACCTTCCACCCCACATCCCCAAAGACATCCAGGCTCCGCTTGAAGAGAGTAGCTGCGGTTCCCCCCATCTGGATCCTCTTTGCAGATCCAGCTCCCAAACTTTTCGCCACTCGCTTGGAGGCTGAATGGAAACATTTGGGCCCTTTCTCTTTGGTCGCCTCTTCCTCTTCGCAATCATGAAACACTCCCTGCACCTTCTGCAGTGGCACGGACACTGCCCCGGGGCATCAGGGCTCACCCCAAGCTGCTCTCCACTGCAGGACATTGGGCAAAGGCCATTGAAGACCCCGGGCTGGACCCTTGAGCAGGACCAGCCTGGGTGAAGGGATGGATTTGGAGACGAGACCAGCCCCCGGCTGATGCAGTTTGCTTCCATGGGCCTTTTACGACAGATGAACAGCTTGAAGAGCCACTAACCATGAAGAAATATACCAAAAGCTCCATAAATCAAGTAAAAAGGCATAGACACAAAGCTGGGAAGACATTTGCCTTTTATTGTCTCTTCAGACAGGCTTAGCATTTAAAGGCTTTTATCTCCTTTTTATGGCTTTTCGGGTGGGCTCCAAGCCAATAGATACCTCTGTCCTTACTCTGCATTAAATTACATCACAAAGAAAGGAGGCTGGGGAGCAGATCACAAGGAGGACACAGCCAATGCATCAGTACCTGCTGCTGGGGAGGACTTGCCTCTGCCAGGGCTGCCCTCCCAGAGACTGTGGGGCACCTTTCCTGCCCTGAAGAGCTTAGCCTGCTGTCCAGCCTTAGCTGGTGGGAGGAACCACCTTATCTAGGACTCAGGTGATGCTTTACACCAAGCCAAAGGGACCCCAAGCCCCTCTGGGTTTTGGTCTGGATCAGAGTCATGCCCACAGGAAAAGCTTCAATCCCAGCACTCAGACAATGCAGAGGAGTCCCAAAACTTCAAGGGCTTGTGCAAACAGCTGGGGAAATCCCATCGTCCTTCCTAACAGACCCTTAGTACATCCTCCCCACTCCCACGTGCTGACAGAGACCCCAAACTTGCCCTCTCTGAGGCAGTGCCCGGCTGCAGCAAGCCAGAAGCCCCCAGCTGATGACACCATGGGAACCTCAGCCACTGCTGGGACCCCCAGCCCCTGGGTGGGTTCAGGAGGGTGACGTTGCCCAAGTGGAGGAATGGTTTTATTGCAGGAGAATCTCAGGGGAACTTGGCCAGTTCACCTCCATGAGGCAGGCAGGAGGCAGGAGCTCATGGTGAGCTCATGGCAGAGGTGAGGGCAGCGATGGGGAGGGGGCACAACCTCCCCAGCCCAGCAGGCAGACCCCTTGGTGGGGTGACTGGCCTGGCTGCAGTGACCCATGGTTTCAGGACAGGCTGTTCGTGCCACAGAGCTGGGTTTGCTTAATAACAGGCATTGAATTGAATGTGCTTTTTGTGCAGTTCCCTGCTGACACCAGACATCAGCTGTATGATGAAAGACCTCTGCTCCCCCCAGCTCAGCATCCCATGGCTTCCTCCCCAAGCCTTCCTCTGGAAAGGTTCCCGTCCTCCCACGGAAGGTCCTGGGGGATGTAGGGGCACAGGGAGAGTGAAGGTGACCTGTGGACCCCCCATCTCTGCAAGAGTTCTCCCCAGAATGGGGTCATGGTCCCCAGCAGATCATGGTACTACGAAGGGTGTTACAAGTGGGATGCATAGCAGGGGATCACCGTGCCAGGAACGGGACCATGGGCTGTGTCCCAGCACCTCCCTGGTCTTTCATCCCCTGGGGCCAGGCCAGGCGGAGGAGGGACATCTGTGGATAACTGCTCCCCGAAGAGCCACCCCACACCCACATTGTGCCACCCTCTGCTCCCTCAGCTCTCCATCACCCAGGGTCTCTCCCATCCCAGACAGCAGCCATGGGGATGGGCTGTCTGAGGGTCAAGGCTCCCTCTTCTGCAGAACTCCCATCCTGGGTGCCACGGCACCCTGAGAGGCCAGCCATGCCCCTGGGACACCAGGGACCACAGCCTGTGGTGAGCATCTCTGCCTGTGCCCTTCTCAGCCTCCTTGCCCAGACCCAGTGCTCAGGGGTAACTGGGCACCCTGGTTTCTCCATGTGGGGCTGCAACCTCTGCTAACACCCAGGGGGCTCAGATGCCTGAGCAGGCGTTTTTGTTCACAAAGCTTGTCTTTTGCTTGTAGCAGCAGGTATCTGTGTGGGCAGTGATGGAGGGGTCTGGACACAGCTGTGGGCAGTGGGTCAGGAGGGGAGGTCCTGGCAGAACTGTGATCCCACTGCTCCAAGAGCAAGGACCTTGCAGTCAAGTGGAAGAGCAAGACTCACTGCCCTGTTCAGACCATGGATCTTCTGGAGGGACAGCTGTGGGCGGGCAGGGAGATGCTGCAGCGGGGGACACATGGAGAGGAAGCAAGCGGAAGGGATGAGGCACACGAAGGGTTAAAGGTGTCCTTCCCACCCAGCATACACTGTGTGCCAATCCTCCCAGCCATGTGTTTGAAATCCTTTCTGCTATCTCCTGAAAATATTTACAGTACATGCAGATAAATTAGCTGTAGCGCTTATTACGTCTCCCTGGAAATATATACAGCAGTTAAAGATGTTTAAAAAAAATAGCCAAAAGCTGTCTCTTTACTATATCTGGAAGATATTTCACAGTGCGGGGAATTTACAGGGCTGGGTGGCAGGGAAATCGCATTTATTTTCACTCGAGTGGAGAAAGTTAAAGGACCCTTCACTGGAGTTTATTTTCATCTCTACTTGTGAGACAAGGAGCCAAGGTTGGCTTGGAGCGAGCCGGCGTGCTGAGGCAGGGGCGCAGGGCAGGTTTGGGTACAGTGGGGACAGAGACCAGGAGCTTGGTGGCACCACGAGCTCCCAGACACGTGTGGGTAGGGACCACCGCCCTCCTCACACTGCTGCTGCAGGGCATGCTGCCTAACAGACCTCCGCCTGTGCCTCCAGGGAAAACAGGTGATGTGCAGGTTGGGGACACCATCGCTGGGTACCCATGGAGGTTCAGAGGATGGGACACCTCGGTAATCCAGGCTGCCTAGTCCAGGGTGGAGAGAGGGCTCTCCTCCTGGCAGGGGGATCTCGGATGATCCCACTCCTCACAGACCTTCTCCCTCAGAAGACATGCCTGTCCCCTTGCCCTGTACCAAGCACATATTTCTGAGGGCATTGAAAGTGTCCAGAAACCACGTGGTGCCATCAGAAGAGCAATGTCCTCCATGCAGACATCTCCTCAGCCAAAGCAGCCTGAGCCACTGCTCCAGTTCCCAGTGCCAGCCCAAGTCAAGAACCTCTGCCAGGACAAGGTGATCGGGCATCACCACACCCGACAGCTGCTTTGTTGGTTCTTATCCACCAGAGAAACACAAAAGCTACTATCATCTCCATACACAACTTTCTTAATAGCTTCCAGGTGAAAATCAAGGCAATCTTTAAACCCTCGGCAGAGGCACCAGCTGTCACAGGCTCTCCCCATCTCTAGGCTTCAATTCTGACCCTCCTCAAATGTCCTTTCTGGATCTCCACACTGGGGTGAAAGGGCTATGGTGGAACATCTCTGCTTTTCGGTCAGCTCCTGTAGCTAACATTGTCTTGTCCGGTGAAAGAGGGTCCAGCCTCTGCTGGAAGCAGAATCAACAAAAGTTCATTATTGATCTTCCCGTCTTTTCTGCTTCTCCGTTGGCTGAGGTTTCTTACGGTGAAGGCACCTGCCAGCTAGGAGTCAAAGACCAAAGTCCTCAAATGCACTCATTGACTCGCGGTCACTGACCCAACATTAGATGACAATGTCTTCTGGGCCACTGGCATCACGATCTGGAACCAAGCTGCTGGCCTTGACGTAAAAGGCTTTGGGAAGCCATTTGCTAATTCCCCTGAGTCACTCGCTCCCTCTGGCTGTTTTGAAATTCATATCTAATGAGTGATTTGGGTGAAGGAATTCTGCAAAGATGCAAACAACTCCTTTGCCAAAATAAATGGAGCCAGAGCCGGGCTTATAAACATATAAATCAATTCTAGTTTTTAGCTTGCAAACAAGATACTTGTTTCTTCGTATGGATTTGGGGGAGAGCAGGAGTCAGGAGGTGGAGTGAGGGGAGCCAACTGAAGCTCCTCTCCAAAGGCAGCCCATGTCTTCCTCGGAGCAGAACATGGGGCACAAGCTGCCTTCCGCAAAGTCTCCAGGAGTCTCCAGGAGGGAGGAAAGTTGGGCTTTCCACCAGCTTTTTTGCTTATTGGCTCCTCAAACAATAATCTGCAGCAAATTAACTCAACCATTTCTTAATTTTCTCTCCAAGTGAGGGATACCATGTCCTGGGCCAGGCAGGGAGGAGAAACATCCCTGGGGTTGAAGGACATTGCACAGAGGACAACTTAACTGCGCTGCACAGGCCTGGCTAAATGCACGTGCTTTGCTATGCAGCTTCACACAGGATTGCTGTGGGACAGGAGAAAAATGGTATAAATCACCCAAAACAAAGTCAAGCGTAGCATGGCCCTGGCATGAGTAGCAGAGGACAGAGCTTACCTGGCTGCAGGCTCCCTCGTGTCGTTCTCTGATCCCTGTGCCACTGGTAGGGTTCGGCACCCCTGCAACATGGGTGGCCCTTTTAATGGCCACTTAGGCAGGAGCTGGCAGGTGGTGAACCTGCGCCCTGGGACAGGAGCTGCTCCCGTGGGAGAGGTTTGCACCAAGCTTGTGCTAACTGTGTTTTTTTCCCAAATAAAGTGTTTTAGCTTGGTCAAATTTGAGCATATTCCAGGGACACAAGATGAATCTCAGCCTCTCTTCCCTCCCTACTTGCCAAATTACTTCAAAGGCAAATTTTAAACAAAATAAGGACAAATGCCTTCCTTTCCCTTATCCCCATTCTTGGAAAGAGCCATGATCTCTGGCTGAAATTTTTCCTCCAGATTTAACTGGAGCTTGCAACCCACCCTGCAAAAAATTGCCACCCAGCCAGGGATGGCTTGGCACAGCTGGCAGCAGCTGCAGGCAGGGTTTTACAGAAGGAAGCACTGAGCAGCCTTAAAAGTAGGGGGCACCTCCAGCTCCCCACCCCAAGCACATGGAGCCTGTCTGCAGCACGCTCAGAGTGCAGTCACTTTATTTATAGGATGCAAAGGATGTGCCTCGGTCTTCCAGGGGCTCTTTCCCCCCCTTTTTTTTCCCCAAGCCTGCGGAAGCCAGCCAGATAACCAAAGCCGTTCCTCACTTTCACAGCAGATAAGCTAATTGTCGGATGTGCCCTTTGAGATAAGCAGAGCCAGGGTTTACGAGGGAACATGTGTTCTTGGGAAATGCCGGCACCCAGCCACGATGCATGTGATAACCCAAGGATGTGCAATCTCCCTCCCTGGGGAACTGGGGTGTCCCTCGGCCACAGGGGTCTGGGGCAGCTGCCTTGGGCCATAGTAGCATGTTTTCGGGGTGGGATGTTCCCCTGCTTCCCTGCTCCATTGCTGCTGAGCAAGGAAATGTCACAATGCAGAGAACTGCCAGGTCCTCCCGGAGAGAGACCCAGCTCTCCGGACACTTTGCAAATCGGCAAAGGCAGAGCATTGACGTTTAATGCCTACTGAAACCCACCAAAAAGCTGTTTACTTTAGGATGGGTCAGGCCAGGCTGGTAGCAATGAGGAGGATCCCCTGGCAGCACCGGTGGGTGCTGAGCCCCTGCCCAAAGCATGAGTGCAGGCAGGAGGGTGCTTCCCTTCAATCCCTGCAGACCCATATCGCTTCATCACTGGTGTGACAATGGTTGAGCACTGGTCTGTGCTGGGTGAAGCCAGGACACCAGGGGCTGAGGCTCTGTCCAGAGCTGAGCAGGAGGAAGCCGTGGGTCACCCTGCAGACAGGTCACTGAGGGGCTTCTCTCCCCTAGCCAAAAACCTCTGGAGAGGGCCCGTGACCCATGCACAGCCTCCAGACCAAACTTCACAGAAATAGCAAAGCCAGGGGACTCCTTGGAGGCCATTTCACCTGCCCCAGCCTGCTCTGGCTGCAACCAGGCTGTTTGGGAGTGGTCAGGTCCTCATCTCTCTGCTGATGGGGACGGCAGAGGCTCCCGCAGCATGGCAAAGCTCACTGCGATGTGCAAGCCATGCTGTGCTGGCAGAAGCGTGTGCTATCCAGGGGATTTGCACCAAAATTCTTCCCACACAGTGTCCCCAGTCTTCCCTGGCATAGGGAGAGAGCAGCTGTGCTCCTCCTGGGCCACGCTCACGCTCCAGGAGTGAAAGGCAGGGACAGAGCCAGGGCATCAGGGTGGTCTGAGCCAACGTGCTGCCAGCCCTGGTGAGGATGCTCAGAGGGTGCACAGGAGAGGGCTGCGGGAGGAGATCTGCTTCTCTGTCCCACAGAGAGACTGCCTTTGGTGTGTCCTTGACCTCCTCCCTGGCTCCTGCTCAGACACCAGCCCTGCTGTCCTGACCAAGACCTCCCAGCCTAACCTTGGGAAGACACCTGCCTGTCACTGGGGTTGCTCAGTTCAGTGTGGCTTCCAGCACTGGGGACACTTCCTCCCGCCTGCCTCCCAGAGATGGGGATGATCCATCCAGTCAAGCTTCCAGTGTTGGGGATGCTCTGTTCCATACAGCTCCCAGTGCTGGGGATACTCCATCTGGTCCAGCTCCTAGCACTGGGGATGCTCCATCCAGTCCAGTTCCCAGTGCTGGGGATGCTCCGTCCAGTCCAGCTCCCAGCCCTGGGGGTGCTCTGCTCAGTCCAGCTCCCAGCACTGGGGATGCTCCATCCAGTCTAGCTCCCAGTGCTGGGGATGCTCCATCTGGTCCAGCTCCTAGCACTGGGGATGCTCCATCCAGTCTAGCTCCCAGTGCTGGGGATGCTCCATCTGGTCCAGCTCCTAGCACTGGGGATGCTCCATCCAGTCTAGCTCCCAGTGCTGGGGATGCTCCATCTGGTCCAGCTCCTAGCACTGGGGATGCTCCATCCAGTCTAGCTCCCAGTGCTGGGGATGCTCCATCTGGTCCAGCTCCTAGCACTGGGGATGCTCCATCCAGTCTAGCTCCCAG
>NW_010139955.1:5250-6594 GCF_000699245.1 Pterocles gutturalis | reverse complement strand
CAGTCTGGCGCCCAGCGCTGGGGATGCTCCGTCCAGTCTAGCTACCAGTGCTGGGGATGCTCCATCCAGTCCAGCTCCCAGCACTGGGGATGCTCCATCCAGTCCAGCTCCCAGTGCCACCACCCACAGCTGCACCTGCAGAAGCAAAGCACCCACACCCTGTGATCCCACCATCCCCACCCCAAGCAGCTCTCCAGCAAGGCCATGCTCCCTCGCCCCCCCAGCGGGCAAGCCACCCTCACTCAGCTGTCCCTTCCCTCCCTCCCCCCGAACAGCCATCACTCACCAGGCTTTGATTATGGCCACAAAGAAGCCTTGGAGGAACCATAGGGAAGCTGGAGGGAGGCAGGCAGATGATGAAAGAGCTGTCAAATGGGATTAAACAGTAACCGTCTCCCCTACTGCTGGGCAGCGGGAAGGGGGACAGATTGTCCTGGATTGTAACGCAGGATCCCTCCTGCTGCTGGAGCCTGCCAGGGCTGTCCTCCCGCGGGCTGCCCGCCAGCCGTGCCCCACCAGCAGGCAGCGGGACAGCCGGGCAGTGGTCTCTGGGTGGGAGGTGGCAGTGGGCGATGCACAGCGGCTCTTCACATGAGCACCCACATCGAGAGTGTCACCCCCAAGCCCTGGTGAGAACCCCTCCCCATCCTTTCGTGGACTGAGGAAGCTGCCCTCAAGTTCCCAGGCACTGAGAGACCCAGGGGTTTGGACAGAGGCTCCGTCCATTCTGTCTGAAGCTGGTTATGTCCCCTTGTCCCCACCCAGCTCCTGCTGCTGCCAGCATGGTCCCCTCACCTCCCCTGCCAGTCCCCAAGGGGAGATGGTCTGTCAGGGGGATGCCTCACTTGCAGCATCCTTCTTGCCAGTCCTTGGGTAGAAACTCAATTTTTCTTGCCTGGCATCCAGGCAGAGGATCACAGAGGTGGAAAAACGTGTGCCGCTCGTCCCCCCAGTCTGAGCCTGGGGGTAGGACAAGCACTGGGGACTCTGCCTTTCCATGTCTCCCCCACCAACGCCGGAGCAGCACAGGGAGCGGGGCACGGGGTGCCATGACCTGTGGAGCCACCCCATGCAAGGCACGGGCATGTCTTGGCTTTCCCAGGGGTGAGCAGCATCGGGATCTTGGCACATGTTTGTCAAATGCCCGGGTGCCAGCCTCTCCCCTGCGATGCTGAGCCACACTGTCACTGCTGCCCTGGGGCTCCCTCCCCTCTGCTTGCACTGCTGCTGTGGCTCTGCCTTCACCCTTTCTTCCGCTCCCTGGGACAAAGTGGCATGTGTGGGCACGGGGCTGTTGGGACCCCGTTGGGGATGCTGTTGTTCAAGATCCCAACAAGCCACTCA
>NW_010139955.1:4982-5208 GCF_000699245.1 Pterocles gutturalis | reverse complement strand
AGGTTAGGGGTCCAGCAAGCCCTGACTAAGGAGCCCTACACCAAAACCGGGGCTGCCCTGACATGGCCAGGCATCTCCTTATTCCTTCCACATCTCCTGGTTTTCGGGTGCTCTGACATCCCCACCCAGGGCTGCTTTTCACAGTACAGTGGAGCAGACCTTTCCCCACGGCCACATGGAGCCAGCGGCTGGGAGGGCTGGGACGGGCACCGGCAGGGCTGCCACC
>NW_010139955.1:0-4957 GCF_000699245.1 Pterocles gutturalis | reverse complement strand
CCCAATCCTTGGCATTCCAAGCACCCATGCAGCAAGGCTCCTGGGCAGCCCACATCACCCCGCTGCCTCCCCATCCCAGTGCTGTGCAGGAGCTTCCAGCCGGGCGCTTGCAGGCAGACCCTTCCCGGCCCCCCCGAGCACCAAGTCCTCACCACCCACTCTGCCAGCAGCAGCTCCAGTTTCTCACAGCACCCTCTTTTCTGAGCCATTCGTCACGGCCTCCAGCACAAAAGCCAGGGAGAGAAAGAAACAAGGAGTAGGAAAAGGAAGGAAGATAAAAAAAAAAAAAATAGAGAAAGGGAGCAAGAAGGAAAGAAAGAGGGAGGACAAGGCGTGAAAAGAGGCAGGTCTGTCGCCGAGAGGGGAGGAGGGGAAATTATGAAATAAATGAAGCAACTCAGCGGTTAAGGGGGCAATGGAAGACAGTCCGATCACAGTTGAATTTTAAACGCCTGCCGCACAATCGGTCCCATTTTGCGAAGAGAGGAAGCTGTGTCCAAAGACCCTCATGTTTATTCATGAGGAGCCTCGGTGGCCCCTCCCACCCTATTGTCTGGGGGTATTTATTTGGGGGCATCTGTCTGGCCCAATGAATGGTGGAGGGGTAATAAATGGGATGGTGGGGCCAGGGAGGGGAGCTGGCGCGGCTGAGATGGGCGGTGGGCTGCCCTCTCTCCCGACCCCCTTCCCGCTCCCTTTCTCTGCCCCATACCTCCTGGGGGGGTGTTTCTGCCACCCACCCTGTCCCCAGCACCCAAGAGACTGCAGGCACAGCTCCCCGCAGACCCATGACAGCCCAGGGGCAGCGAGTCAAGGTCTGGAGGGGCAAAGCTGGGTGGTGCTGGGGCTCTGGGCAGAACCTGCTGGAGGCCAGGGGAGCAAAGGGTGGGCATCCCCAGGATGCCAGCAGCAGCAAAGCCAAGACAGGGTATGGAGTATGGTGTGCCACCGAGAGCGGACACACGGGATGGGCTCACTGGGGGCTTGCCCCACCCAGCTGGGAGCAGCAATCAGCCCCTCCACAGTCAGTGAGGAAGGACAGGTGGGCTCCTCTGGAACAGGGGGACCCAATTCATCTGCACAGAGGGGCAGGAGGTGCGTCAGGGATGGGGCAGGCAGTCTGCGGTGGGGAGAGCAGCATCACATGTCTACTGGACCAGGCCACTGCTCTTGTGCCTCTTGTGCTGGAGAGGAGCAGCTTCCTCTGGTGGAAACTCACCATCATCATCCTCCTCCTGCAGTGAAACAGGGAGGCTTGCCCAGCCTTGGTCATGTCAAGGGGCTTGGGCACCTCACAACCCAGAAGCAAAAGCACTGGGGAGTCCTGGGGACATGGGCACAGCGGATGCCGACCCGTGGGAAGCACATCATGCTGGAGAAACCTGGCAGCTCTCCTGCCTACAGGGCTGGTTGGGTGCAGGGCTGGCGTGGATGAGCTGACGCAGGTATCTTGGCTTTCTCCTCCGAGACTTTTCTTCACCTTGTGCTCAAGGTAGCTGGTGTCCAGCCCAGCCCGTGCCCAGGGAATGCCTGTGGGATCCAGGAGCAGTGCTCATTTGCAGACAAAGTCATTACAAGATCATCCAGCTGGAAGCTGGAGCTCATCAAATTCAACCTTGAAATAGAAGTTACAGCCTTACAGTTGCCAAGAAGAGGAGCAAAGAAAAGAGGCGGATCTTGATGGCACAGTCACAAGAGTGACTTCCCCAAGTGCACGCTGTCACCCAGATGCTGGCAGAAGCAGCACGATGCAGGGAAGGCACCAGGGCTGCCTGGCAGCCACCTCCACCACAGCAGCACAGCCCAGACAGATGATCCTGCCCAGGCACTGGGCACTTGAGGAGGACTGGGAGGTGCTGGGCAGGGAGAGCAGCCAGGAAGAGCCAGCCTGGCTGGCAGTTTGGGGAGCAGATGGTGCCGTCGGCAGGGGAGCACAGACACCTCCCCACATGGGCCAGGAGCCAACGCGATGGTGGCAGCCACCTCCACCACAGCAGCACAGCCCAGACAGATGATCCTGCCCAGGCACTGGGCACTTGAGGAGGACTGGGAGGTGCTGGGCAGGGAGAGCAGCCAGGAAGAGCCAGCCTGGCTGGCAGTTTGGGGAGCAGATGGTGCCGTCGGCAGGGGAGCACAGACACCTCCCCACATGGGCCAGGAGCCAACGCGATGGTGCAGCTCCCCGTCATCACCTGCGGGCTCTGCTGGGATGGGGAGGTGGCTGGGCAAGCAGTCTCCCCACACCCGATCTCCCCCCTCAAAACACAGATGTCCTCATTCTTGCGTGGGAGCAAGCATCGTATTGGCCAGCATGTACACTCTGAGTGCGGTGGTCGGTAGGAAGATGCCAGAGCCATGCCTCCATCTCGGTTGCTGGCAGAAGCTGGCTCAGCAGTTTGCTTGCGAGCTCTATCCAGGAAAGTATTTTTGGAAGGGCGTTAGGTTATTGGCATGAAAGTCGCCTCACAGCCATGTGAGCCCAAGCACAGCTGCCAGCTGCACTTCCCTGACCTCTCCCATTCCCAGACCTCGGCAGAAAACCCCTCTGTAGTCACAGCTGGTGGTCCCCAGGTCCCTTCTCCCTCTGCCCCTGCATTGGACGGCTCCTGCCTTGACCCCTCTGCACGTCCTAACCCCTGTGCCAGTTTGTATTCCCCCAGAGACAAGGTCTCCAGCAAGTTTTGGGACCACCCAGGCTCCACACAGGTCTCTCTGGGGTGAGTCCCTCTGAGACAGCCACGCTGGGGAGCAGATCTCCAGGAGACCAGGTGAGGGATGTCCCGCAGCCACCAGCCTCTTGGGGCAACAGTGTTGAGACAGACCAGCCTGGTGGCACTGCTGAGGATGCTGCTTTCAGCGATGTTATTAAATGACTGTAACCACCATCCCCAGGACCCCGCCACTAGAACTTCACCTTCTCCTGGCCTGAGTGACACCATGCACCCTGGGAGGAAGGGCAGGAGGAGGTGGTGGGAAAGGAAATTCATGAGAAAACCAGCCTACACATCAGCCCAGCAAAATCGAATACCTCCTGAGCCAAAGCGGGAATGGGGAAGTGATGTGATGAGCTGGTAGCCTCTGAAATCCCATCTCCTCTCCACTCAGGTACCGCAGGAGAGGGTGTGCACAGGGAAGATTAACACTGGTGAAGGAAGATGATGACCAGATAAGCTCCTCACCCACTCACACACTGGCCATCCCGCATCCCTGCGCCGCCAGCAGAATGTTTTCTGCGCCCTCTGTATTTTGGAGACCTCACTTCCCACTAATGAGATGCTTCCTAGGTTGTAATTCGGACAAGTTGGCTTCGGTTGAGAGAAAACCAGAAGGAAAATCCTCCCAGTCCTTCCGGCTTCTGTAATTGAATGCAAATTGCTCGGCAAATATCTGCAGCCAAACACCCCTGCAGCCACGGAGCAGCGCAGGGACAGCCGTGCTCCAGCCGGAATGGCTTCTACCACAGGGTGATTTTTCCGGCATGCACACTTGGCTCTTCATGACAAAGGGAGAGAGCTGGGGGGCACATCCACAGCCAGCATCAGCTTTGCTTCACAGAGGTGATGACAGGGTGGACAGCACATGTCCAGGAGCCATAGCCAGGCCTAGGCTGTGATCCTCCCGCTGCCTGTTGCTGCCAGCCCTCCCTGCCTGCTGGCCTCGTGCCCCCTGGGGTCCGGGGGTCCCTGCAGGGAGGGCAGCGTGGTGAGGCAGCGCAATGCCCTGGCAGGGACAAACGCTCCTCAGGATGGGAAATGAGCTGGGTGGAGGCAGAGAGGGCAAGAGGGAAGAGACCTGGGAACACAGACCACCACATGGGCACTGGCTTATCTGTCGTGGGCCATTTGGGCAAGGGGGGGCCTGCTGAATCCCAGAGCCACTTGGCATAAAAAAGCCATAGCCAGGCTTAGGGCACTGCCCTGCCCAGGGCCACAGCAGCTGCCAGCAGCCCCTGCCCTCTCCTCACAGGGGCATCTCGCTGAAAGGTCATTGCTGATGCTGCATCCAAGCCTCAGGGATGCCTTGCCCCCCCCCCTCCATGGTTGTGGGGTGCATGGCAGTGTCCAGGCTGGGCTCCACCTGCATTTGGAGAGAGGAAACAGCCCCAGAGCAGCTCCTGTCCCCACTCTCACCCACCACCCATGTGGAAACCCATCCCAACCTGCACTGTTTCACCCAGCCCTTGGCCATGGGCAGGCCACCCACCTGTCCTCCATCACCCAACACATCCCAACAGTGGAAGAAGCATCTTCAACAGCCCAGCATGACCCACTGGCACTGTGCAAACACTGTATGCATGCAAAGCTGTGAACACCTCTGTGCACAGACACAGACACGTGTGATAAGATCCACAGCTACACAAACATGGTCCTGGAGAGATATTTAATCAGGCAAGGCGAATGGCCCCAGATGCCCAAACTCGCTAACAGACAGATGCAAACATTGAGCGAGACACCCGGAGCCCACGACATGTGCATACACACAGTCAGACACATCCGTACACAATACCTCATTAAACATGGGCAGTGTACAGTCCCAGATTAGGTCTGGCTGGGCTGCGGGCACCTGGCCAAGCTGGGATCAGGGTTCAACTTCAGCTTTGACAAGTCCTGAAGTCTCACAAGCTGTTCTCATGGGATTCCCGTTGCCCTTGACTATCAGTGGGCCCAGAGGGGCAGCCCTGGACTGGAACAGGGACAAAAATGCTAAAGATCATCCAGTCCTAAAAACAGATTCAGATCCCCTGAACCTGTTGTCGTTGCCCCTGTGGATGTGCATCACTGGAAGTGTTCACGGTCAGGTTGGATGAGGGTTTGAGTAACCTCATCTAGAGGAAGATGCCCAGGGAGGATGGACTTAGGTGATCTTTAGGTGATCTTTTGGGTCTTCCAACCCAAACCTTTCTCTGATTTTATGATCTAGAGATGGAGGCGGCTTCAGCCTGGGGGTCCCGTTCGCG
>NW_010139954.1:341-6552 GCF_000699245.1 Pterocles gutturalis | reverse complement strand
AGCCGGCGTGTCCCCGCGCTGCAGCGAGCCCTCCTCTGGGCCGTGAAGAGCTCTGAGACCCGAGGGACACGCGCCAGTACAAAGCAGCACTGGGGCCACCGGCGGTGCCCGGTGCTTGCGTGGGTCCACAGAAGAGCTGAATAAAACTGCTCACGTAACTCTTCTTGTGACAAACTCCTGGGTTTTTTCCTGGGGACTCTGGGGGCCAAGGTGCATTTCAACATGTTTCAACCCCTGGCTGCAAGAGTAACGCTGCACATGAACTCCGTTACTCTTTAGACCTTCTCGGGGAGCTGATGTAGATTCTGTTGTTTGCTTTCAGGACCACCATCCGTCTCAGCAAAACCAGAGTGGGCTACATGGCATTTATTTGCGAGCCTTCTGCACAGGTCTGGATTCAGTGCTGCAGCCGTATCGACAGGCACTACTGGACCTAGAACAAGAGGTAAAGGAGAGAGACTGGGAACAAGGGGCTGCCCTCCTACTGACAGATTGTGGAAAGCTGTCATTTCTGCAGTTAACATGCTCAGTAGTAGTAGCTAAAGAGGAGACAAGGTATCTCCCATTCTGTATCAGGAATGTCTTCCAAACTGTTCCTGTCAGGTGCCATTGTAAATGACTCTTCATTCTAATAAGCATCAAGTCCCCTCTCTCTTCAGTTCAGTAAGTGCCCCATCTGCCTCAGTGCTGTCTCAGATTATTGTGACTTATGTTTTCAGTTATAAAGCTTTTTATGAATCTCTGTTAGATTAGCAGCTGTTATATCTTGGGTACTGTTACCATCCAGTGGTTTTTACAGCCTAAAATGGGAAAAAACAACTATGGTAACTAAAGGTTTGGAATATAGAGCCAGACATGCTTTTTTACTTATTCATACCTAATTTTAGTTTTCATTAATTGCTCTGTTGTTCTTACAGTTTCTGGCTGACCCACATCTCTCCATCTCACATGTTAATTATTCCTTGGACCAGGTATGTCATGTTAATAAACAGGTAGTGCTCTTGGGTTACTCTTATCACTTCTTGAGTCTAATAAGGAGGTGGGTGGGATAAGTAAGGGTTAGTCCGTCATGCCATGCCATTTCTTTTTAACGCCTCTACGTGTGTAGTCCCTTGATCATGCTCAGAGGGTCTCTTGCACTCTCCACCTTGACCCTCGCGTATTCTTTGCTGTGTTTAGCCTGAGCTGCAGCTGGAATACAGTAACTTCATGCATCTTGGTCCAGTGGAGGGAGGACATTCTTCCTAGAGATTTTCATGTCACGTTTGTAATTTGTGGGGAAAGACAGATGATAATTTCATTAAATTATTGTAATCAGCCGATGTCCACACTTACTCAAGTATAGTTTTTCTCTCTCTCCCTTGCATAGCAACCTAATTTGATATTTTGCTCCTTATTCTGCAGTTTCAGTTACTCTTCCCCTCTGTGATGGTCATGGTGGAACAGATCAAGACTCAGAAGGTACAGTAAAACTGTAGCTAGTTTCCCTTAACAAGTTTCCTCTTCGTCTGATAAAGTTCTTTCTGCCCTCACCTCAGACCTTTAATACTAGCAAAGACTATGGTTTCAGTAACGGGTGCCCTATTCCTAGTACTGCCGTAAGTACTTTTGCAAATCTGTTTACACTGGATTTGACTTTTCATTATCAGTGTGATCTTTGATGACTTGCATGTTGTACTCACAATACATTTCATAGTACGAGATGCTGCTGGTTGTAATTTATTTTCTGAGTCTGTTTTCTTCTACTGCCACCTGAAAAAAAAAAAGGCAGAAGCTAATATTTTCAAAATCTAGAGATGCTTACTTTTTGGTAAAGGAAATTTTTGAGAGGAGCTTGGGTGTAGAGCCATACACAGAAGGCCTCTTTCTCCACTACATGGTGTATGTTACCTCTTTCTGTAAGACTTCTGAAGCTTGTTAAGGCATTTTCTTGTTAACCAGAAGCACGGTGTTTAAATGTCAATGAATCATAGAATCACAGAATGGTTTGGGTTGGAAAGGACCTTAGAGATCGTCCAGTGCCACCCCCTGCCATGGGCAGGGACACCTCCCACTAGCCCAGGTTGCCCAAAGGCTCATCCAGCCTGGCCTTGAACCCCTCCAGGGATGGGGCATCCACAGCTTCTCTGGGCACCCTGGACCAGTGTCTTAACAGGTCAGTACAGCTCCAAATAACAGACCTAGTCTAACCAACTTTTCTTTCTGCAGATTCATGGATGTCAGATATTGGAGACAGTCCACAAACACAGCTGTGGGGGGTTGCCTCCTGTTCGCAGTGCTCTTGAAAAGTATGTAGATGCAGTAAAGCTATTGTTTAATTCTTCTGTAGGAAGTGGAGTTGGTGTCAAAGTGTTTACCCCACTTGTGAAACCAGTACATGCCAAACAGGATTGCATGATATAAAAGTAGGAGTAGCAGGCAGGGAGAAATGTCAGTCCCCATTATTTATCTAAAGCAAGCTTATGGCAGGAATTAAGGCTTTCTCCATACTTTGGACTTAGGGCTAGGCAAAGTTGAGACCCTATGGTTTTTCTTCTTTTGAGGTCTACATGAACTGTTTTGCATATGGTAGACCTGTTTTGTTTTTGGATCCTTCAAAAGGATGAGTGTGACTCAGTGAGCGTTGCAAGGTTTGTACGTCCACGGGCAGAAAGTCAGACTGCTTAAAAGATAATTTGTGTTCCTGATGAAATGGTAATTGAGTAGAAACAGCAGGACTGTGAAGCCACCACAAACTTAATTATACTTCTGGAATACTAGCAGATCTCCATGAAGAAGCCACATACTCGGAGGATATGTTAGTTTAGTTTTGCAAGTGATTGGACCACCTTTCTCTGCTTAAAAAAAAAAAAAAAAAAAAAAAAAAAACCCCCAGCCATATTGTCTGTCTGACTAACTGGACTTTCCAGAGAGATGTACGATGAGGTTTTGATGACTGCGTGCAAAGGCCCTGCTGTCTCTTTCTCTTGACCTCAGGATTCTGGCTGTGTGTCATGGAGTCATGTACAAGCAGCTCTCTGCCTGGATGCTGCATGGACTGCTGCTAGACCAACACGAAGAGTTCTTCATCAAACAGGGCCCCTCTTCTGGGAATGTCTCTAGCCAGCCTGCAGAGGATGACGATGACCTAGGAATTGGGGGACTTACAGGAAAACAGCTACGAGAACTGCAGGACCTGGTAAGGCTGCAAGTCATAGCTTGGCATCTGTTGATCCTTAGGGGACTAAAACAGACGTATATTGTCTTCTGCTTCAGTGCAAGCTGTGCTAGACTGGACATACATTGAGACCTTAGGCATTAGTGGTGGTGTGAGCAATTGCAAGGGAGAGGGTGTGGGGAGCGTGGGTGTTGACTGGATTTGCACCCGTGCCATTGGCAGCGGGGTCAGGAACCTTTCCTGCACAATCGCTTGTTGTGCCAGTGTTACCTAACAGGGCAATACTACTGACTTTACTGGGGGAAAATGTGCTATGCAAGAGTCAAGAGGCTGCTGAGAACATGTCCAGGGTGCTAAGCTAAGCAAGGGAGCAGCCTGCCAGTCTGCCGGTGAAATGCAGGAACTCTTCATGCAGATGGTACACCACCAGAGTGCCCTGGTGCAAAGCAGCTTTCCCCGTGGGGTGATCTTCCACGCGTTGTGCTTCTGAATAGTGTTTGCACCAGGGACCCGTGAGGAGCAGCTGCGACTCCATGAATTCATACTCCAGTTTACCGTGAGAAGACATTCTGGGGGCACCCGTGGTGTGCTGCAGGCAGCTGGGCTGTGAACACACAGAAGGTTCACCTCCAAAACAACTGTGTTGCATGCTGATTAAGTGTCGTGTAGAGTCTTTGCTGCAAGCAGACTACACACGGCAAAAACAAAGGAAAACTTTAAAAGGCAGTTAGTGAAAAATCTATTATTTCACTCTATCGGATATAAGAAGACTGAAAATTGGTGAGTCTTCTAGATCATGGTGGAAAATGTAGCCACTAAGATGACACCAAAAGAGCCTAATTCTTCTTCAGTATTATTGACTAGCAGTGTTGTCAGTTCTTCACTCAAGAGAGTGAAATAAGAAATCCTGAGTGTTGATGGGACAGACCAATAAAATACTTGGGTATTTCCTCATCTAAAAGTGTCAGAAGAATCTTAAGAATTGCCAAGCTGTTAACATCAGTATACAAACTCATACTGAACTCTCTGTTAAAATGAAGAGTTCTGTAGATGGCAAAATTCGTTAGCACGGTGTTTTTTTGACGATGGACTAATGAACCTAAGTCTGCAATAACAAGAAAGCCAAATGACATAATCAGTATTGCTTCTCTTAAGGAAAATCCTGCCTCTGTACTTGCAGTTCTTTATTAATACACTCAGAAAAAGTTTAGTAACTTACTGTTTTGAACACCTTTCGCAGGAACTGAAAAAAAAAGCCTAATTTATGCTAGTGAGCCTTCATATCTTTAACCTACTTGCCTTCTAGTGGAGGTATTTATATTTGACCTGTATCCCAAGTGATGTAGCAGTGTTAAAACATACAGGAACGGGGATAGGGGAGGATTATTTTTGGTGATGTTAATTAACACTGTTACGGCTGCAAAAAAACTAATGTAATGCAGTTGCAACAAAAATTCCATTTGCTGATGTAATATTATCCTTTGGGAGAGCCAATTTGCTGCTATTCCACAAATGTTTAGCTTCTCCTTTTCCTGCTTCTGCTCTCCTTTCTGATGAAAGCAACATCTCTGGCATACCAGCATCATACAGTAGTTTGCAGGGTTACGTAAATAACACAGATCAGGTTTGCTGCCTTTCTGCTTACTTCCAATGCACTTGGATTCCCCCTCCCACACAGACATACCTCTTTATATACTTTTTCTGTCTGGTTTTCTCACACTTTTTTTGCTTGGTTTCTTTTCCCCGGGGTCTCTGACAGCGCTTGATTGAGGAGGAGAACATGTTAGCTCCATCTCTGAAACAGTTTTCTCTGCGAGTAGAAATGCTGCCTTCCTACATTCCCGTGCGGGTTGCTGAGAAAATCCTCTTTGTGGGAGAATCCGTGCAGATGTTTGAGAATCAAAATGTGAACCTGACCAGAAAAGGTAAGGAGCATCTTTCCTGCAGCCTTTGCTCAGTTATGAGTGACTGACAGGCATTTTCCAAAATGCTGTATTAACGGATTCCTCGCAAGTCACCGACTATTGGCTGATCCTCTTGGAACAGATCCTGTGCCAGGCCAGAGCAGTGGTTCCAGTGTTCTGCTTCCAATTGATTCCAAGGGAGAATGAGTAAATAACACTTCACAAACCTAGTCTCTAGGTTTCCACCAACAAGTCACCGTGTGATTTGCTCTGGTTAAAAAAAGCAATTCCAAAGGTTGTGTTTTGTTTTCAGTTTGCATCTCTGTCCCCGAAGGGTGCTCACAGACACAAAGGCATGTCTTGCTGAGGGTATACATTGCAAACAGCATCAGGATTAAAACACATCCACAAACATGAAAGATTAATTGCAAGGTGGTCCCCAAGGCCCCTGTGGAAGACGATCAAGATGGAGCCTTTAAGACAGCAAGAGAGAGAGACAATTCCAGCTGACAGCTCTCTTTGAGAGCCTGATGAGTTTCCATAGGAGATGGTTTTGGAAACGCATCCCTACCCCAACTGGGGAGGACTGCGGGGGCGGCTCTGTCTTGAGCTTGTGTGTGCTCAAATGACTCGAGTGACAGTGCCGAGAACAAACGATCAATTAAATTGGATGGTTTTCTTGCTTTAGGAGACGTGAAGTGAAAATAAGTTGGTATTCTAGCTTAGCTGGTTTAACAAAAAAAAAAAAATCCCCAAGTTTAAGGAGTAGGGTAGATCGGAAAGGCGGGGGTGGGTGGAAAACCAAACCAGCTGGTTAATGTGGCAGAAAAGTCGTGGGTTCAAAGATTTCTCTCCGTCTAGGAAAAGAGCTGTTAGTGGCAATGATTTATATAGGAAATATTTTGTTTTTTTACTGATACCACAGCACTGCCCTCGCAAGTGTCTTTACCATGACTGTTTGCAATAGTCATCTCGTACCTTGGCACTTGCAGCTTGAGGCTGCCTCAGCCTCCCCTTCCTCACTGCGCCCGATGGTGCTGCCTGGGCAGCGTCCTGCCCTGCTCTGCCAGAGGGGTCTGCGCTTCTCCAGATGGTATTCCTTTTCACTGTCCAGAACACTTCTCTCATTGCTGCACAGGCTCCATCCTCA
>NW_010139954.1:0-322 GCF_000699245.1 Pterocles gutturalis | reverse complement strand
AGCCTGCATCGACCAAAGCAGCAGCCGCTCTTCAGCCTGGTAGACTTTGAGTCGGTGGTCGACTGGATACGGAGCACTGTTGCTGAGGTGAGGATCCGGGGAAGGATAACGGCTGTATGGGCTGAGGAGCTCTGCAGTTTGAACGACAGGGAGAAGAATTGGGCTCTTTAGAATTAGTGACGGAACAAGCGTGTGAATGCTGCAGGCAGCTTTCATGTTCTGATGGGCTCCAAGCTTCACGCTACCCCAACTTCTAGTGACAAGAGGACATTAGCAAGTACTGTTTGCTTTCATGGGGGAAAGAAGGGAATTTATATATATA
>NW_010139953.1:3920-17707 GCF_000699245.1 Pterocles gutturalis | reverse complement strand
GAGGCGTGAGGGGCCGGGTCCTGCCGGCCTCCCCTGGCTCTGCCTCGCCTTTCACTCAGGTTGCTTTAGATCCGCGGTGCTGGCGGGTGAAGGCTTTCCCCTTGAAGCCTTCCCCAGTAAAGTGAATTGACTTAGTGAACAAAGCACCTCCGGAGCAGCCTGGAGGAGGTTTACCCCAGGCTGGGGATGAGGAGCTATGGCACTGCCTTAGGGAAGACATGAGGTCGCCCAGTGCCCTTTCAATGAGGGTAAAGTCGCATCTGGGGGTGGGGAAGTGCCAGCATAGCCAGCAACTCCACACACGTACACTGGTTTTTATTTTTTACCTCCATCGTATGCAAGAGATGCACGATTACCGAGGGCAACCCTGCCTCAGACCCGTTTTTCTCACTGAATATTTCACAAACTATGGTTAAAAACTGTTCATTGTGAATTTGGTTCCAAGTGTAACATTTAATTAATGCAGTGCAGATTCCTCAGCTTGGGCACTTCAAATCCCTGCCTGTATTTCCCTGAAATGAAGCCTTAGCCCCATTTTTTTTTCCAGATGCCATTTTCAGTACAGCATCATTATTCCTATTTCAGAAAAAAAAAGCAGCCTAGCCATTTAACCTCAGCGCTCAGCTGGGGGTGTTCTCAGTTAATCTGTGTCCTTCAACTCCAAAAAAGTAACGATTCATTGTTGTCTTACAGAACACCATGAATCTCTGTTATCTGAGAGATTGATCTGTGAGTATGCCATGAGCTCAGAGAGAAACCCTGGCTGAATAGCTCTTTAGGAGGGAAGGCTAGCTTGATCTGTCATGGGCTTTACCAATCTAATCACAAACCCAACACTTTATCAGGCATTAATGTATATATTTCCCCTACCTTGATATCAAAGGATCCCAAGCATGATGAGTACTCTTACAGACAGGCGTTTAATGGGAGATAGAGCTGAGGGCATAAAGTTGTTGTGAGGATGCTCTCCTCACTGTCACTTTTCTGCTTTCTTCAGTACAAGAGGTTAAATTCTCAGAGCTCTAAGATAGGAAGGTATGTTCTGATCCCTAGAGCTCCACTTCAAGGTCTTTCCCACTGTTCACTGGAAATATTTAAAACTTTGTGTCTCTTCTGCTCCTACAGCTGACCCCAAATACTTGGTCCCCTGATTACAAAGGACTCTTCGCTCGAGCCTCCAAGACAGCCTAAGGCCACGTCGTCAATACCTTCAACACCCGCGTTTCAGCTCAGGCATTTTGTGCTAGCTGCTGCTGCTTCAGGCTAGCGAGACCTACGTCCAGGCACACGCACAGAGAGGTAGGACCAAACTGAGAGCAGACACTCCTACATGAAGGAATCCTGTGGTTTGTTTTTATGTAACTGTCTGGTGGTTCTGTCTGTGTGAAGCATTAGTTGTTTGTGCTCTTCTTCAGCTAGCAAGAAGATAAGAGGGTTTGGGGTTTTTTTTAAGTTTAAAAACAAACCTCAAGATTTTACAGAAGCCTGCAGAAGTTAAGATTAACTTGCTATTTTAAAAAATTCTTTCTGTTTAAAGTGACTACAGCAAGGATCCATTTGCCCTTTTCCTTACAGGGAAGAGAAGCCAAATGGCAGGCCATAGGACTCCCTGGGAACAGCATTCGAAGTGTAGGAGGAGAAAAATTGCTTTTTTTCTCCCTGGTTTCTGTGCACAGAAGTGCTAGGAAGTGGAACAAAAAGGCCTCCTACCACCAGATGGAGAGAATCTCCCCGATGGCTCACTTTGCATGCTTCCAGCTGCTTGGGGCTCCTCACGGCTGGGATTACGTGGACAAGGCAGCCTAACTCCGAAGGTGAAGCTAACACAAGGATGTATATTTACCAAACAGGTCAGGTTTGGGACATGTCAGGTAGAGTACATGAACCTAGCCTCAGCTCACCCTGTGCTAGCTAACAAGCCTCTCTAACAAGCACAACCTGAACTCCTCCTCAATATTTAAAGAGGGAAATTAAACTAATTTAGGTACACCAGGAACAACCCCAGAGCAACTTCAGACCCAGTTGTGAGCACAAATAACTTCAATCCCACATACACAGGGAGCACTTACCACCTCCACCTGCCTCACAAAACCAGTGCCCCAAGCCTACCCCCTAAGTGTCTGATCCTGTTTTTATAATAAAACCACATCAAGGGGGAGAAGGAAGATATGCTTCAAGGGGGGGCAGAGGAGAGTAATTGTCTTTTATTGGTCCAATTAACATTAATAGATCCCTTTAAGAAGATGAAAAATCCCTCTAAAAGGAGAGGTTATGGGGAACCTGGTGAGGAAAGATGCAGCCATGCAGTGGATCGAGAAAGGGAATTGCTGATATTTGGGCTTGTGTAACGGTGTTCATGCCCTGTGGTCTCAGTGGCATGGTGTGCTGGGGTATCTCTATTTCTCTGAAGGCCACAGCAGTGAAGGGCTTTGCATCATTTACCCAGCCCTTGTGCCACTGCTTTACTAGTATTGAGTCTTCCCGATGCTTCTCATTACAAGATGTTGTATTTGTACTGAACTCTTCTCTGCGTTAGGTAAGGTATCCTGTGACTGACCTCCTTTCCTTGTACATTACACACGATCCAACGAACAGGACATTGATGCAGTGTTGTGGACTGCAGGCACTTCACACCTACGCCGTGAAGCCGGATGGCTTTGCTGGTGGCACGCCTGCCAGCTTTGCCCAAGCGCTGTACCCTGCCCTGGCAGGCTTTGTGCAGGTCCTTGCGTTGGGGTGTGAGCTGCTGGGTAAAGGCTGCCTCCCCTTTGGGATGGAGAGTTGTAGCTGAGGGACATTCAATCGCCTGGCTACGTTCTCAGGGCATGTTTTTCAACACATCTTGGGGTGTAGCGCCGCTTTCCTTTCTATAACTACTACTTAATATGATTTTGTTGGAGACTAACACTCATTTTCACTCACCTCCATTCTCTAAAGCAGGTACCACTGCTCACCCCTCACTAACTACTAGGCTACCAGCATGGTACAGAAAGCGCTCTGTGTCACATCCCTCAGGGAACTTTGCAGTTTCTGGATCCTGAACAAATTTACGTGGGAGATATACACTTAGGTGCTCAGCCCTGCTATGGTATTTCCAGGATATAAATTTGAATATCTGGGCAACTTCCAAGCCACTCAAGAGAAGGCATTTGAGGAATTAATTTTTTAGGTGACAGCTAAGCAGAAAAAGCATAGGGTTTAGTATACAATTTTAGTAAGAGGTTTTAGTACGGCTAACTTTGACCTGACTCCCCCTTAGGTAATTTAGTTTATTGGCTTTTGTTGCCTTTTTTTTTTTTTTTTTTTTTAAGTCTGTAACCACCACTTACATTCAAGCTCTATTTTTGTTGTGAGATCAATTACAGTATGGCTTGTATATACCCCTGGGGTCCTCCCCCCTTGCAGAGGGCTTCCCTGCTGCCCTTTTGCAGGACCTCTATCAAATAACAGGCTTCTGCTCAGCTGGATCTCTCTGCAGGTTGCTGTATTTGGGTTTCAGGAAAACCCTCTCCAGTTGCACTGTTGTGTTGTGCATGGTGATAAATGGATGCAACTGCTTGGTTTAGCAGATACATTTTTTAATCTGGTATCTGGAAACAGCTTCACACAGCTCTGTAATAGATCTGCAGATAACACTTGCGTACTGATTTCAGAGAGACTTGAACTGCCCTGATAACTATTCTGATGTTCATTGTATGCTCTTGTATCAGCTATTAATAGTGTCATAATGACTGCTCTGAAGATATTTTTATCTTGTTCTTGTTTAGCCAGTGTGAAAGGAAGCTGTAGCTGGTTAGGCAAAATGAAACGAGAGGCTATCAGAGCCAGTGCCAGGCAGAAGTCCTTACCCTCACTCTTCCCATCATCTTACCAGAAGAAACTTATCCTCCCACACTCTCTCACTGTTGCTGTGTGCCTTCCTATTACCCATATTTGAGCTCCATTCAGTATGGTAACTGAAGTAATATTTACATGTTATTTTGTGTTGTGCTACAAAGCCATACACAAGAAACTACTCCAGCCATGTGCAAGTTGGGTTACTCTCAGGGTAGGTCTAATTTTCCCCATGATACCTATGCCCAGAGGACACTGCAGTTAAATAGGCTTGTACCAGTCACAGCAATTTGGTTATGCCAATTTCTTAACCTAAGAAAGCAACCTGGAAAAAACCTTTCTAGGCTAATCACTTCTTGTTTTGCACATCTTATTTTAGTTCATTCTTTCAATAATATATAATTCTTTCAATAATTGTGCGTTTCTTCAATCAATCTGCTTACTAAAAGGTTTAAGTTAATTTGGAATAAAGAGTAGCAAATGTTAAAAACCAAATGAGGAAGGATGAACACAGTGTTTTGCATCTGTCTTTCAGTGCAATCCTTTGAAAATAAAATAAAAACCTTTTCTCTGCAGGACTTCAGTCTAGTCACCAGCTCTCCCAAACAGTGCCTTTGTCGTATTAACTCTTTACACTCAGCCACCCATTCTTCCTCCAGCACTTGACATCAACCGTTCAGTTGGAGTATCTGTTTTTTAAGAGAAACCACGTGATTAGAGAAACCCTTTATGTGAAAAAAAAAATGGGAAGAAAATTGTGTTTTCTCAAATGTGTCTGGTTCCAGGTTTTCAATCCAAAAGCTCCTTTGCAGGAGCTCTGTGAAGATGAAAGGGAAAATAAGAGATACCATCTGCCCCTTGGAAGAGCAGAGAGAAAATTCACCAGGAGGCTTGCTCTTTCCTTGACAAAGCTGTTGCGGGTAGAAGGGATCCAATTCTTCTTTGTTGGTAGGAGGCAGCTACTACAGCCATCATTTGTTTCTAGATTGATGACCTTGTTTACTTCTTCCTTGTGGTGTGAGTTGATTGTTGTAGAGAAGCAACTCAAGCTTACAATGGGAATGAGACCCTGGACTGCACCTGGCTTGTAACACAGACAGCACAGCACTCATTGAATAATGCATAATTAATAATATGTTCTTATTTTTAGACACCTGCAACAAAGGACTGCAAGCCCCAGGGTCTGTTTTCTACTGAGAAAAGTACCGATTTCACAGGCAAGGTGTCAGTATGGATATACCTATTACCGATACGCCTTTACAAGCAATGGTAAGAACAACTCAGGAGCTCACTTCTGCCAAAATTGGGGGTTGCAGCTATAGGGTGGCTCATTGCCAAGAAGAATGACTCCCTGAGAGGCTGGTTTTTTATCTTTAAATTTGAATAACTGTAGCTAAAAAATAAAAAGAAGGGTAAGTAGGTATTAGACTCCTCACCTTCTTTCATCTCTTCCTTGCTCTTTACTGCAGTGAAGGTCCTTCTGCTCTGGACTAATTTTAGAAATTTCTGAGTTATTTTAGTTTCCTTAATGCAGAGGTTTGCACTTGGAAGCAATTGATCCTCCAGTATGACTATTAATGTCCAATTAGATGTGATAAACTGTGGAAATGGTTCACACTTTGACCAGAGGCATAAAGATGGATCTCTCTTCAACCGTAATGGGGCTGTGACTGAGCAAATGAAATTGGCCCAATGGTGGCAGTGTAACATAAGAAATAAAATACAAAAGTGTGAAGGGTTTCCTTCTCAGTACAGTTTTTAGGCTGAGTCATCACTGCCAAAGACATATCCTTGTTCTTTTGGGGTGGTGTTCCCTTTAAAACCAAAGCCTGGCACTTATCTTGCTGTAAAATTGGAAAGGAAAACATTTTATTTTTTACTATCAGGCAGCCAGGCAAGGTCAGCTTTTCACATGGGATGGACCTTGTCTGAGAACCACCCAGTTAAGATCCTCTGCTAGGACTTCAGATTGGGAAAGGTAACATGATTAGGGATCTTGTGTTAAAAAGAGATTTTCTTAGATATGAAGGCAAAACAGAATTTAGTGTTTGAAAGTCACTAGGTGGAGTTACTGCAGATGAATAGAGGCATCATTACACAGCTATAAAATGACTGCCTTTAACAAGTAAGCTCTTTTCTAGCTTTAAAAAAAAAATCCCATGCTGTTAAATTTTGTGGGGGTTTTGAATGTTCTGATTATTTCATGATTATTGCACCTTTTCTAATTTTCTCACCTGGGGCTGGGCTTCCATGTTCTTGCACTTGTCCAAAATCCAACACAGCAGTCCCTATGTGGAGGCCGTGAAATTGAAATAACAAGATACTGAACGCTTGCAGTGGTGGGTAAGGTTATCATTGCTTGTGAAGCACTTCCCTTCTGATGCGAAAAACAGAAAGAAAAAACTGCATCAGGTTCGTCAAATGCAACTATTTACTGGTGGGGGCTTGCAACGCCTGTGAGCAGTCTGAAAGAAAATAAATATTCAGCACAGATGGAGCTGAACATCCATGGTTTGAAAGGGTTTCGGCAGGAGCATCTTCTTTCCTATGACTCTGTGAAGGGATGCATATCCCTCCCTCTTATCTTCATGAAGCAGCTGGGCTTTGCTACCATAAATCAGGAGCAAAACTAAGGGACGGTGATGGGGAAGACTTATGGCAGGGTGGCAGTGGTGCCTGGTGGGACAGGGAGCAGACCTGGTTAAAACAAGGTGCTCAGACCTCCTGCAGAAGGGAGAGATGGAGGACATGAAGCCTGCAGCATGGCGGCGATGGGAGGGAAGGGGCAGCGCTAATACCTGCCAGGCAAACCTTTCCCCAGGGGCTGAGAACCCCCACCTCCCTGGCTCAGCGTGGAGCAGGTGGGAGGGAAGCATGGGGATGGCCTTGGGGTGGGAGCGCTGGCACTGGGGTGTTGTATGATGCCCAGGATCCCGCAGCCAGCGGAGCACCCCAGGAAGCAATGCCAGCCCCTGCAAGCCACTGGTGCCAGGCTGGGTTGAAGCCACAGGGAGCCGCTTGCACACAACAGCTGCTCAAACGTGAGCCTTGTGATGCCTTTCTCAGCACTGTGGCCTTGCCCAGACCCAACTGCAGTGTCACCAAAGCCTCTGCAGAGTCCCTGGGTCTTTGTACTCCCTGGCATGGGGAACACAATGCAGGACTTGCTGATTGTCATTGTGATGCAGAGTTTGGGGAGCGGGGGCTTTTGCTAGCACACAGTAACGTGGCATCTTCCAGTGCAGTCATTAGGGGTGGGATTCCAGGCATTCCTTTTGATCCTGATCACCTGGCTTTGGCACATGGGTGACTGCGCAGGCGAGATGCTGAAGCTGACATAGAAACCTGGTTGTTTAAATTTGCATGCACAGCCTGGTTTGGGTCCCTTGCTGCCAAGTTTCCCAGCACAGCCCCACCAATACCACTGGGCTTCCTCTTGCTCTAGAGCAGCCCCACCAGTGCAAGGTCTGAAACATGCAAAATAGTTTCTGAGTGAGTCGCTGCAGAAGAAAAGAGTGGGGGCAAGAAACTGAGAGCTCCTCCCAAGACTACAAAGGTGGTTTCAGGCTGGTGGTCTGCCTTCCTCCCCTGCACAGGGCAATGCAATGAGCTCCCCAGGTTCCTGCATTTGTGGTAGACTAATGCTTGTTGCCTGGATGGGGTCTCCGAGGAGCTATGAGTTTCAAGGACAGGTGACACACCGTGCATTTGGTCCCTGGTGCCAGCCATGGGGGCAAGGGGCTATGGACAACCAGCCTGGAGCAAGCCCAGGGGACTCGCAGCTCCCTGCTGCAGGGAGATCTCACTTCAGGGTGCCCCCCTCTGTTAGCAGCTGCTTCTTAAGAAACATCATGATGTTTCCTCTCTCTCTTGGTCTTGGAGACATTTAGAACAGCACAACATTTACCTGAACACAGATGTAGCCACAGCAGATCACAAAGGAGTATTTTTGCTAACTAATGATGAAAACGCGCTAATATCTCCGATCTGTGGGACTAGATGCGTGCTTTTAGATGCCTGTTCAGATGTTGGTGGACAGCCAAGCAAGGACTGTTTGTGGTGCCATCTCCCAGCACTGGGATCATTGCACTCCAGCACACTGTGCACCTGCCTTTTGCCATGGTCTTCCTTGCCCTTTAGGAAGGCTTAGAAAAAGAAAATAGAAAAAAACCCCACCAAAAAAACAAAAGTCAGATTAGGGATGCTCAGTGGGCCATTTATAAACTGCCTGAGAAATGTCTCACTTGCCACATCTGACAGTGCCTACACAAGTGCGAAAAGCTGAAAGCCTCCCCGCTAAAAGCAGCCTGGGACAAGAAGTGGACATCCATCAGTTCCCAGGCCACCCACCTCGGAGGAGCCAGGCACAGTGCCAACACAGCAGCGAGGGTGGGAGCTGCCTGCAGGGCACGGCTGATCATCACAGACATTGCCATGGAGTGGGGGTGTCCTGCAGGGAGAATTTGTGCTGGGATGTACCCCCGTGGTGGTGGTGCACGGTCACAGTCCAGCTGTAGAGATTTCCCCTGTTACCTGCAGCACCTTCCCCACCACGTCCTTTCCCCTTCTACTTAGAAATAGTGGGTTATTGTCTTGCTGTTATGTGTGGTGGATGTACCAGACTCACACCAGGAACAGCTCTGCCCAAAGACCATGATTCCCACTCCCTTCTGGAGACTTACAGGCAGCCCCGTGTGGAGCATAAAGCAGACACTGCAGCTGTGAGCACCTTGCAGCCCCCAGGTCTGCACCCCTAAAAAGCACCGCTGCCACCTCTTGCAGCATTGTGCACCGTATCTCCTGCAACCACCTTAAACATTCCCTGACATATTCCAGCCCCAGCCACTGCAACAGTGACAAAACACCACAGTGACAGCCTTAGGCAGTGCACCATCACTGCGTGAAACCAGCTTCTTACTCTGCAGCCTTTGCTGTTCTTCAGAAACACCGCCCTTCCCTTTGCCAGAGAGCTGCACTCAGCTTTGCCTGAGCCGGACCCTTACCATCAGCCATGTCTCCAGCAAGGAGCACTTTTTACCATATTTCTAGCCATTGTTATTTTTTTTCAGGAGTATCATTTCCTCCTCTTAACTAAGAGCAAAAGCATGCAGCAGTAACCAGATTGATCCATGACTTGCATCTCCTCTTGGACTTGCCATGGGCTCGCAGGGATTTATTTACCCATGGATGCTTTCAGGCCCCACAGGTTCCTGTTGCATTATAGAAGAGCTGTCTTTGTCAAAACATCTGGGAATCAGCCCTGTCTGAACAACAGCATCGCAGGGGCTGAACAGGAAGAAGGGTATCTCAAACAAAACAGCAACATTTCCTACATCCCATAGCTCATCAGCCAGAAAACCAAATGTTGGGGCATTTATATGTCATTATTGCTTACCTATTTTATCTGCTTAGCCTAATTAGCTAACTAGGCTCATTTAATCCTCATCATTCACTAATCCCAATTAGAGATGGGCCTGAACCAGGACCTGGGTCTCCATTAGGAGATAACAAGCTCTTGGCAACCTGCTGCCTCCAGCGATCTCTGCAGCTGATGGTGGTGTGTGGGAGTGCAGGAGCTCCCCCAAACAGCAGGGAAATGCTAGCCCGACGCCACCTCCGCCCCCAAGCTCTATGGACAGCTGAGAAGCAGATTGGGACCTAAAAGTACTGTCTGCTTTACAGTGGTCTGCATATACCTCATGTGCCATACCCCCCCCAAAAATGAGGGGGAGTTGGTTTTTGCACCCATCGGTATCAGTCACATCAAACCATCTGTAGTAGCCAGAGGAGCACCCAGCTGTTAAAACTCTTGTGTCTTGTCATCCTTTCCGGCTGCTTCTTGTCCCCCTGGCTCATTCCAAGCATGGCACGGTGACAAAGCCACATACACGCTGTAGCCACTATTCACAAGTACCCGTAGCAATAAATCATGCACTGAGAAACCTCATCAACGCTTGCCTCTGGTGTTGTTTTCAAAGACTCGTGTCTTCCACTCGGGGCTGTACCTGGCCTCCCTCTCCCTGTATAGCAGGGAAGAGTTTTACCCTCTGCAGTATTGGTGAGACACGCTGCTGTCCCCTCGGGCAGGCAAAGGGCTCCTGGGAAATTGTGCAGGCAGGAGGCTCCGCATGGGGCTCCTACAGCCTTTCCTACACCTGCTCTTCTTTCCCCAGCCAGGCATCCCTGACACCACCCAGACGTGGTTGCTCAAGTCACTGGCTCCTCTCACTGGAAGCTAACAGCTAGCTCACTGAACAAAGAAAATCCAATTTGGCGTCAGAAAGCAAACAGCCCAATTCTGATCTCTCATCTTTTTTTTTCCCTGCTGGTACAGGACATTAGGCTTTTTGCTGATTTGTACCCTGGATGCAAGAAGAGTTTCAGACCCAAGGTTATTCTCCAGTCAGGTGTGGACATTGGCGACACGTCCTCACTGTAACATGGGATGAAAGGGTTTATGAACCGGGGACGTTCACAAAGGTGTTCACGTCCGTACAGTGCTGCTGTGGTCACTGGTGGGCAGTGGTGAGCCAAGGACCTGGCTGCCTGGGGAGCGAGGCTCCTTCTGCTAAGCCTCCATGATGCAGTGCTCATAAAAGCCTCATGCCACCTTATGTGTTGTTTTTTTTCTTTTCTTCAAGAGGACCACTAGAAAATGAAATGATTGCAGTTTCCTTTGCCGGAGCAGAGCTTGAAGGGGATATTAACTTGAGAGCTGGTCCGCTGCTCGCTGAAGTTGTCGGTGCCTTTTCCACCTGCTTCAGCGGGCTCTGGAACCGGCTCCATCAAAGGCAACTTTGATTTTCTGTGGTCGTGTGAGCCTTTCCTCCCGTTTCTCTGTGGGGAGGAAAGGTGAGATATTTGCTGTAGCTGGTCCTCAGCTTCTTTTTCTCCTTACATCACAAGTGCTCCTCTCTTTTACAGCTGGCAGCTGTAATCACTGCTGGCCTCCTCCTGCTGTACATCCCGCTATGCTATGAGGACTTCCATTTTCACGTGGCTCACCTGTATGCTTGCCTGGGGTACGACAGCACCCAGCACATCCTGGGACAGAGGTATTTGCAAGGTAACATTTCTCCAAGCTAGTGGCTACTTGCTGCCAGGTATAAGCCAGAAGCACAAACGTTGCTCTGGGCTGTGTGGTATGCCACCACCCTGCTGGATTTGGGACACTGTATTTTATATCCTAACTGTGACTTTGCTGTCTTGTCTCACACCAGGAGCTGGAGTGGAAAAAAAATGAGGACATGGCCATGCACTGGTTCAGGTGAGATGCAAAAAAACCCAAAACAAACCCAACTCCTGCCATGGGAAATTGCTCTCTCCTGGGGAAAGGCTATAGTGGCGTGGGAGGAGGAAAAAGAGCTGCGCTGAGCCGTCCTGTGCTGGCGGGAGGGAGGTGCATGGGGCAGCAGCGGACAGACCGGGAGCTCCTGACATCTCATTGTGGGTCGAATGCTTCTCTCCACTTTCCCCACCTCCTATTGCTATTTTTTAAATCAGTGGGAGGCAAGTATCTCGACAGCGAGAGTGCAGAGGGATGCTGGTGGTGCTGTACAGCCTTTTGGGGAGGTTGGAGCCGCAGGTGGGCAGTGGGAAGAATGCACAGGTGCAGGAGGGGAGAGGGACAGGAACTGCTGAGGCAACAGAAAATCAAAGTTACAGCAGCGTAATAATTTCCTGCTCTCGGCACGTGCTCCCAAGAGGTTTCTGTCATGTAAGCAAGGCAGCCGTGCCTGGCGTGTGCATTTGCTGCGGTACCCACGGTGGTTACAGCTGCAGTGGGAGCCTGGGCTGTGTTCCCTGAAACCCTCCTTCTTCTTCTGTTCTTAATCTGCCACTTTCTCTCTTCCCCTTTGTAAGCAAGCTGCAGAGCAGGGCCATCCCCACTCCTCCTTCAACCTGGCAGTGAGGGCACTCAGGAACATGACAGTGGCACTTGGAGAAGGGTAACCTGAGCTATTCCTCTTCCTTTCCATTACTGACGCATTCCCAGCTCCTCCTGGGGAGGGGGGAAATTCAGTGCTGTAGATACTCCGTACATGAAGCTTCTCCAAGATTTCTAATGCCCTCTCCTTGTATTAACAGTAATGCAGCCCTACGTACAGTAAGAAAACTGAAAAACCCAGTTAGCCCAACAAGATTTTAAAGATTAGGTGACATAGTACCTAAAGTGCCTGTGGTCTGATTACATATGTGTTTCCATTGGTGATTTCCTAGTCAAGGTAAGACAAGGTATTGTTTTGAGTTTTTTATATTTACTCCAAGTCTGAAAATTAAAATTGAGGTTGGAGAGAGCAGTCTTAAGCTAACTGATACTAAAAAAGCAATTTTTGGGCAAAGCATGTGAATTGAAACCAGTGCGTTTCATTTCAAGCTCCACTGCACGTTGTGTGATCAGGCAGACTCACTTATGGAGTGGTACGAGGAGTATGTATTCCAAGAGCTCCAAATCCATCTCTACTTCACGTCAACTAAGAAGAGAAAATCATCAAACACAAAACTTATGTGCTCACACCATGGGGAAAGGCAGAAAGAAAATCAGATAGTTTTCTGAATAGCAGAGAGTTAACTTTACAGATGCTTTCAGATCCAGTAGCTGTGGTCCTCTTCTAAAAGCCTGGGTAAATAAAATTTAGTTAGGAATGAATCAAACCTCCTCCTAGATTTTCTTGATGATGGTTTCATGTCCTTCAGGGAAGTGGAGAAACTCCTCAGCGAGGCAGCAGCCCACAGGCTCCAAGAAGCACAGTACCTTGTGGAAAACATCCTCAAGAGCAGAAACCTTCCCTGAATGACTGCTGCAACACCAATGCTTGTCCAACCTTGCCTTCTTCTACACTTGGCAACCCCGCTTTAGGCATTTGAATCATTCATTGGACATTACTTTTGCTTTGCATTGGATCTGCATGGTCACATCTATGGCAGTGATATGTTGCACCAACTCATCTGCTAATACTAAGCTAGATCTGCGTATTGATCTGGGCTTGGTGCGGTATTGCTTGTGCATTTGTGCCGTATGTATTTCCTGCTCTGCTTATGCATTGCAATAAATGATCATAACGGAGGCTTTAGCACTGTAAACCAGCAAGTGATGCATGTATGATATCATTTGTAATAGAAATGACAGTGATTTACTAGAAAACATAAATAATGCCCTCACTTAATAGCTATTATTCCTTATCAACATTACCATTGCCATGCCAGTTTCGGGAAAAAGAAGTTCGGTTTAATGGAAACCGCCTCCATTTTCAGGAGGGGGGCTCAGTTTAAAACCACAGTGGGAGCAATTGCATTTCACGGGAAATGCACCCACTAAACAAAGATCTGCAGGGCTTTACTAGGAAAAAAATGGCTCCCTAGGGCTGCCTTTGTTGGTGTGCAATCTTTCCTTTTTCCTTGCCATGATTACCCGGCTCACTTGTTGCATTACCTGAGGTCCTGCTCTTCCCCCAAGTGCCTGAGCCCATGCTGGTGACACCAAGACCCAGGGGCTGCCACCAAGGGGGCAAATGGGACAGCAAGCCTGTGGCTGAGGCCAGGCTTTGGTTTCTGAAAATTGCATTTGCACCATGACTCGTAGGCAAAGGCATGAAGGATTTTGCCCAGGCACCCATTTCCCCATTCCCTCTCTGGGTGTGTGCCTCAGTATCTTTTTGGAGCGATGCTGGCAACACCTGGGGGGCATCCCACAGGCATGACATGCCAGCACCCAGTGCAGCAGGTGCCAGTGGCCACATGTTAAGCAAGGGACGGCTGGGCTTTGCCCCTGCTCACCTTGGCTCTCCCAAGGCTGGGCTCCTCAGGGTCAGCTCTGCATCTTTTTCCCAAGAGGGGCAGACAGAGCAGAAGAGACCAGGGGTCTGGCCATCCTTGTGCATCCTCCAGCTTGTCCCTGTCAGCACTGGCTGCAGAGCAACACTGTTTGCAGTACAGCTGCCTGCTCCTCCCCC
>NW_010139953.1:1185-3889 GCF_000699245.1 Pterocles gutturalis | reverse complement strand
CTTTCGCTTTCCCTTCTGCACTCCCTCCCACGCATCCCTTTATTAAATCTGGTACCACAAAACCCGCAGCAGAGTAGGGCAGAGCACCAGGCGAGTTTCTCTCTTCCCTCCCCCTCAAGCAGAAAGAAAAGCAAGGCAGCATTTGCCAACTCATTAAAAAGGAGCTTATTTCCATGGCCCCTGCAGTGTCTGTGGGCTGGGACCCCAAGCCAGGACCCTTTGAAGACAGGGAATATTTCTCTCAACATGAGGGTAGTGCCACATCGTGTCTTATACTCACTTTTTTTCCTCATACAGTAAACATGCGTGAGCTCTAGCTCCTGATTTGGAAACTAGACCTGCGTTATATGTCTTGTATATAGAGAGACGCAGCAGTTAAGTGCACCAGGCATCCTTTCCAGGCGTGTGGTACCCCCCTTTCTGTGTCTGCGAGCAGGAAAACCTTGTGTTTTTCCCCAGCATCCACCAGGCGAATGGAGTAAGGGGCTGCACCAAAAGCCCACCGAATCCTGGACCCGTGGTGTCTGTTGCCTCTCCTCTACCCCCAAAGTTATCCTCCTTGTTTTCGCCATCCTCGCTAACCCCAGCAGCCAATGTCAGAGGGGCATGCAGGCATGGTCGGGGAGTGCTATGTCCTGCTGTACACCTCTACTGACCAGGGATGGCCGAATTCACACCCCTTTCCTATTGCCACTGGATCCAGAAGGATGCTGTTAGCTGCCCAGGTTCGGCATACAGCACTGCCTCGGCGAGCACCAGGTGTACTCTCCTGGTTATCTCAATAGCAGCTATGCCAAGGGCCTGGTGGGCAGGGTCATTGCATTTCACAGGACTTCACCTGAACTGGGTCACTGCCCAGCACCAAAATGAGTATTAACACTGACCACGAGACTCTACAGCTGTTCTCAAAAAAGCTGTTTTGGAATATGACATTCTTCCTTTGTCTCAGATGAATTTTCCTTACTGGTACACACAGTCTCGTACAATGGGCAAGTGACATCATCCAATGCTTTCCAGGTGGCCTCTTTTTAAATAAAGAGTAGTAAGAACTGGAAAATAATTCATGAGCAACCTTGCACACATGTCAAGAGAAAAAATAACTGCAGATCCAATAAAGCCAGTTATCAAACAGCAGTAGGAGAAGGCTATTGCAACTCAACGTGGCGCTGAGACGTCCCCAAGAAAAGACGTTCACCAGTTTCATGCAATTTGCAGAATTAGCACTTGCATTTCTACCCTCGCACCACCTCCCCTGAGGCACGAGTGTCTCCCACCCTAATTGCCACGCCTATGATTCCCCCTGGATTTTCTTTCAGTCCGCTCCCACAAAACACGGTTTAGCAGTCAATGGCCGAGGTTGCGCATGTTTCCATCCCTCCTACCTTTTTCCCTTTTTCTCCACCAGCCTGCCTGGCCGGGGCTGTGTTGGCTCCCAGTGGGTGCAGACACCCTGACCCCCCCTTGGTGAGCTGCCCCCGGTCACGGGCGTGCTTGTCCTGCGTGGCACCGGCTGGACCTCCCCAGCAGCTGCCAGCCCTCTCCTCCTTGGCACTGCCTGTATGCAGGCAATTAGGAGGATTTTCTTCCCCAAAACACAGCTCTAATGATAATCTAATTCAGCTTATTTGAAGTACATTTTGTTAGCATTTCCATTATGCAAATATCAATTTATTATCTTCACATTATGTTTTGACTACAGTTGTGTTGCTAATTAGAGGCAATTTAACTATTTTTAAAAAAACCCCCATCCTTTCCTCGCCTTACACCCTTGCTTCCTTGCAAACCACACAGCACAGACATTTATCACAGAGTCAGTGATGAAAACCTGCAGTAACCATCAGCCCCGTTTTCATTGCTCTAATTGACTTTCATTATGTTAGAAGAGGCCTATAAGATACAGGTTTTTCTGATTTACTTGGGTTTGGGGACAGAGGCACAAAAGAAAGGCGGGGACTTACTCCACCTGCCTTTCTAGCAGATTTCTGCCCAAACCTTTGTGTGGATTTGGTATGGCTGCCTGCCCACAGGAACCAAACCTGCTCTTGCCTTTGGCTGTGAGATGAAATTATAATTATAGTCTGGAAAAGATGATACATTTCATGGATAAGAGGGAGGAAAGCTGACCCTAGGCATCTGGAATAAAAACTTCTGAAAATTGGCTGTGGTGAAGAGGTTTGTGACTGGGAAACTGGGGCAAAACCCCATAAAAGCAGCAGTTTCCATCTGGCCTGGCTGAGCACAATGGAGGGACTGGAGGTTTTGGCTGTCGGGGCTGCCTAGCTCCACGTGGGCCTTGTAAGGTAGGTAATGGAGACTTTTTTGGGGGGGGGAAAGTGAGGAAGCTATGGGGAGGTGTGTAGGAATAGGGCCTTGGCAGTGGGAGTTCATACTGAGCGCCTGCCAATCCATCACCGACATCCTTAGAAAACCCCACGCGGTTATTCCTCCCAACACCTTTTACAACAACAACCATGGCTTCTGACCACTTTTCTTCTCCAAACTTTTCTGTTGGGCATGTTAGATGTGTCTGCTACCACGGCTCAGATGCTCCATGCTCCTTGGGCAGGGTAATGGAGGCTGAAAGAGGGGAGATTTAGATGAGATCTGAGGAAGAAATGTTTTCCTGTGAGGGTGGTGAGGCAGTGGCCCAGGTTGTCCAGAGAAGCTGTGGATGCCCCATCCCTGGAGGGGTTCAAGGCCAGGC
>NW_010139953.1:0-1154 GCF_000699245.1 Pterocles gutturalis | reverse complement strand
AGGGGACTTGGGGCACCCGGGGCTGGTGGGGGGGGTCCCTGCCAATGGCAGGGTGGTGGAACTGGATGATCTCTAAGGTCCTTTCCAGCCCAAACCATCCAGTGATTCTATGGTGATCCTATGGAGGTTTCTGCCTCCCAAAGCATCCCAAAGGCATCCCTGTTTGATACAGCCAGCATGTTTTCTGACTGTAGAAATGATGTTTGATAAAACATTTTGAGGAGCTCTCAGAGCTTCCTGGAAAGCTGACTTTTTGGTGGGGGGAAGAGATAGTTATTGTCCATGATAAACAATCAAACCCATAGATGGCTAAAGAAGCTGTGCAGCTCTGGCTCTGAAGTGTGTGCTTCAGCAGCAGCTGAACATTAGGAGTCCCCAGTGGACTTTCAAAACCTCTGTAGGTGGCAGGGAGGGGGTGGGAAAGACTGAAGCCTTCCTGAATTTCTCTACAATATAAATCCCCATACCCCACCCACCTACCAGGCGAGCTCTGTTGATACCAGGGGAGAAACAACAGCATTAACGCTCTGACGTAAAGCGAAGACAGCAGCTGCCACGCTGTGCCTACACAAACCCGGGGCTCTCGGGGATGGCCTTTTCTTCCTCCCCAAAGCTGAGCTTCAGAGCTTTCTGCCCCATTTTGTTCTTAATTGCAAGTGTTACTGCAGTGTAAAGGGCTCTTTTTTAATTTTGCTGCTGTTTCACCCAATGCTTTTCGTTCCTTTTCCTTGGGAGATGTTGTCTTTCATTCACGGAGTGAATTCAGTGTTCCTGTAATGGAGACTTAATGGCCGTGGGCAGGCACAGGGGAAGCTATGCTGTGGCACTGCCACGCTGTGCCAAACCTCCTCCGGCTGGCAAGGAGCCGGCAGCAAGATCAGGCAGCTTGTTTGCACTTGTCACATCCATCAGATGTCTTAAGTGCATGGGGCACCCTGGCCATCCCCCCGTCCCACTCTCCTGCCTCGCAGAATCATAGAATCACAGAGTGGTTTGGGTTGGAAGGGATCTTAAAGATCATCTTCCAGTTTAAATCCATTACCCCTCGTCCTGTCACTACACTCCCTGATAAAAAGTCCCTCCACATCCCTCCTGTAGGCCCCCTTTAAGTACTGGAAGGCTGCTATAAGGTCTCCCCGGAGACTTCTCTTCTA
>NW_010139952.1:0-882 GCF_000699245.1 Pterocles gutturalis | reverse complement strand
GGGCCCCGGGAGGTTCCTCGCAGCGTGCTGCGGGTTCCTGAGCCAAAGTTTCCGCCCAGCGCTGTGGTTGGGGTATTTTTGGGAGGGGGACACATTTCTGGTATCTGGGGTTAGGTGGGGAATTGCTTTTAACTCCAGGCGGAAGCGAATCGATTCGGACAAGGTTACCTGCAGCTTAAAAGGAATGCTGCAAAATATTAAGACACTGGGCTTTCCTGTCTCTTTTCCCCGTGCTCTTTCCGAAATGCATGGTCCTGGTCGCAAAGACACTGCTGTTCCAGTTCTGATTTTCTGGGGTTTATTACATGTCAGAACTGTAAAAGTCCCCTGGACAATTTACAGACAAAACATCTGGTTCGTTAAAGCAAAGCTACTGGACTAAGACAAACAAACTTTGCTGCTGTGTAAATTCACTTACCCAAACAATTTACATTCAAGCGAAGATTTTAGCCTGAAGAGAAACTTTTATTCATTTGTATTCAGGAGGTTTGGGAATTCATAGGCATTTTAAAATAATTTTGCTCTAATAAAGTTATGTAGATACTACAAAATGTTTTTGTTCTCTTCTCAGATCATCATTGCTGTTATAATGGTTATTGACAACACTTTGTATTTTACAAAAGTGGAGTATCGTTTTCGGTCGTGGGCAGTGGTGTTTTTAAACAAACTTGTCAGATCCACATTCATCTCGTCAAGCCTTAATGAAAACTGTTTCTTCTTTGTTCTTCGCCGGGAGAAACCGAAGTACTTTTCGCACACTTCTTGCATCTCGACGAGGTGCCACCGAGGCTTTAGGAAGGAGAGGAGGTTTTCCCGGGACAGAAGGCATCGCTGGCAGCCCGGGCTCCGGGCTGGGCAGCGGGTGCCCGGCGCGGCTGCGGC
>NW_010139951.1:0-15513 GCF_000699245.1 Pterocles gutturalis | reverse complement strand
ATTCTTGTAGCTTAGTTATTAAATTGTTCCCAACTCAATTCACAAGTCTCTTTTCCCTTTACCCCTTTAATTCTTTCCCTCATCTCCAGGACACAGGAGAGTGAGCAAGCAGCTGTGTGGTATTTGTTTGCTGGTAGCTCAGTACAAAGCCCCAACACAAGAAGAGCCTATTGCAGGTACAGTGTAATCTCTATCCCATCCCTCTTTCAGAACAATTTTCATTGGTTTTTTTGCAGATACAGCTGCAGGCAACTGTACTAAAAATACATTAGGAGATTACTTTGAAAGAATTTCTCCACTATGTTAATTGTTGTGGCATTTTAAATACAGTTAAGAGTAAAAATTAGTACTATAACTTTGTTTATCTCTGAGTAAAAGGATATTTATTATCACTGTAAATAGATTCATGTGCTATTCTGGATTGGGCAGTTGCTGACTTCAGTGAATGCATTAGTGCAATCAGTGGTTGCTAACTGCCATAAAAATTGCTGACAAGGATCCTGAAATTGTGGTAGATTGTCTCTTTGAGGACACAAAACAGAGGGAAGTACATCACAGCAGTATTCTGTTTGATTACAGAAGACTGCCAGTATCTGTATTTATCTTGTCTCATGCAGATTATTCCAAGAAACAAGAATTAAAATACAAGAAGTCAAGACTTGCATGACTCTGCTTCTACAGGGGCAATGAGAAGAGTTTAAAGTCAAAGCTTTGTTCTGCATCTCGGTACTGAGGATAACATGACAAAAACCACCAAGCTTCTTAAAATAAATTTAATTTTATCCATTAGAAATAATATCCCCAATAGGTCCACCTTTCCACAATGGCTTAGATTTAAAACAACAAAGTTCACATTTTTTGAAATTAATAAACAGCTGAATAATTAATTTCAGTGTTAGATTCAGATGCTGGTCAACTGAATAAGAAAGCAAGTCAATATCAGGCAATCAGGAAGGAATAAAAATTATTTTCTATACTATCAGTTAATTTTTGGACCACTGATATAAGCACAGAACTTAACTTCAGAGTCAAATTAAATGGACAAAATACATGAAATCAGCTTATGATCTTCAACAGTTCCACAGATTCCAGCAGTATTTTAATGACTTTTGCTAAGTCTAAGGTAAGTCAAGCCAACCACCATAAAAAACAAATAATAAATGCTGTTAACTTGAATTGGGCATGTCCAGTTTCCTGATACACAGAATAATTCAGCATTGTAAACAAGCCTTCTAATCCAATCCATGAAAAACTGTTTACTTTATGGTTCGTGCTTTCAAATTTATGATTACGATAGTTTCATTGTGCTCAGCAGAAGCAGGCGTGTACCTGGACGTTTTTGCTTCGTGTTTTTTATAACGATGCCATTTTACGGATCATGTAGTTCAGAATGCCCCCGTTGTGGAAATAAGTGAGCTCCACGTCAGTGTCAAATCTCATGATGGCAAGAAAGGTTTTCCCAGTATCAAGCTGTTGGGGTCAAAGAAATTCATTCAAGCAGCAGAACCTTCCACGTTACATGACATCATAATAAAGTAAGGACTATTACAATAGTTTTGCCATCTTAAGAAATTGTGAGAGAAAGCTGAAGTGAACAGGCACTGGACCATTGGTATTTCTTTCCACACTAGACTACAGCCAGCTGCTTAAGAGGAAAGTGGTTTAAAACCAACCACAACAAACATGAGATAGAGTTTCCTTGCACTGCATTTGCTGCCTCATTTAGATTTATTGTTGATGTAAGCCTAGAGGCATGAAAGCTGCCCATCCTTTCAAGTGGTTGTACTAATTCTTAATGTTCTATATAGTCATTCTTCTGGCTTAGGTACAACAGTAATACCAATATCATTAGCTTTCTTTGAGGTTTAGTGTTGGGGAATCAGAAAAGTGCAAAGACAATTGCATGAACTGAATAAAACCACTGTGTTTTACTGAAGACTTCTCTAGTCAGGTACTTCCAGATAAATGCACAAAGTTTGTCTGTGAACAATAAGCTGAACAGCTCTTTGGGATCTATACCTTCCCTGTTTCAGGACAGTTAATAAGGCATATGTAAACAACTACTGTGAGAAACTAACCCAGGGGAACCACCTGCATTACATGAACATGCAATAAGTAGACTGTTTTGCTAACTGCAGTAAAAAAGCAGACTTTTATGCTATTAGGTTAAGTAAATCAGTTTTACATATGTTCCAATCAAGAATAAACCAAATTTTTATCGTAGATACTAATATTTTTCAAAAAAGAGCATAGTTTGGAGGCAAAGCTAGACAAAAAGCAGTCTTTCAAATACAGGGCCTGAAGTTTAACTAGATTTTATGCTGGGTATGCTTAGATTTCACTTTGAATGCTGCAGGGTACAATATTCTGCCTGTTGAATTGTCAATTATTTTAATTTTAAATTCATTTAAATATATTATTTTAACTTATTTAATTTAATACTTACAGTTCACTTTGTATTGTGCTTCAAACATTTAACTGAGACAGAAAAAAACTATAGTGAACTTTGAAAGACTGGTCCAAAATACAGGACAGTGTTGTGCTAAATGAAACAGTTTGGGTGTGCTGCCAAATGAAAGCACATTGTTTGAAGAGATGGTTAATCCTGAGGGAGATTATAGTGATTCAGAAAATTCAGCCCTTAGGTGTCTCATACCTTAATCTGGACATTCATCTGTGGTTTTAGCTGTTCAGGAATGATAATCGTGTAGCGCTCTCGTCCAGTGAGTCCTAAAGTCCCTGCATCCTCTCCAGGTAAATACTGCAGAGGAATCACTCCCATCCCTACTAGGTTGCTTCGATGAATTCTCTCATAGCTTTCAGCAAGCACAGCTTTAATACCCTGGGAAGTACAGAACAGGTATAGTTATCTTCATGGTTCAGGATAGTCTTTCTGTGCTTATAGGAAGGAAATTGGTACGATTGTGGTCTCCTCCGTTTCATTTACCAGCTACTGGTAGAGTCAGCAGGTCTGTCTGATAGCAGACTGTCCAGGATGACTTAATTACACGTTAACTTTCAAACATGTTTAAAAGAAGTCTGATTGCCAAAAAATTACATACGCTTTCTCAGGAATCCTGCATACTTCAAGTCTTATGTGGAGCACCACTAGTCATTTCTCTAACTCTTGCTAATTCAGTGTTGCCCTGCTATACTACAAGCTCCAGGCTGCAGTTTAATTAATTTCTTGACTTTTACATGTTAATACAGTTAATTAAAAAAAAAAAAAAAATCACCACTGGAAAAAACCCCCAAAACTTAGACAAACATAATCTTAAAACACCAACTCTCCTAAAACTTTGTTTAAAATACACACACTATTGCCTTCACAAATTCCACACCGAGAAAGCCTGAATCAGAGGTCAGGCTTGTAAATAGTGTAGGACAAGACAGACAAAGAACAAAACAGATATTTCACTGTATGTGGATTTCTGTTAGGCCCCTATAACAATACTCCTAAGCACCTCTGCAATCTGCATGGTGAAGCCATGCTAGATTTCATTTTCCTTGATGACTACTTTTCTCTTACACTTTTTATCTTCCCTGCAAAGTGAGCAGAAGGAGGTAGCTGGAAGCACACTCAAGGTTTACAGGGTTATGGGAAGCAGAAATAAAGAAACTGGCCTTTCTCGTGTAGCTTTGTGGATTTCTAGCTGAAGATCAGTCAAGGTTTCCAGTCTGAACAGGATCTATTAATATTTAAATAGCTTTTGCAACTCTGCTGTGGCCCTTGGAGGCAGCTGAGATTTCAAAATAGCTCTCGCTACCAGAAGTAAGAATGACCTACCCAGAATGTGCGTCATAAGCTAGACTTCCTAACAAATGAATGCACTTTTCAGTACTGTCCACCTTCTAGTTTACTGTAGTCACTCACCAAGAGGAATGGTCCTTTAGCTGCCCAGTCTCTGGAACTACCTGCACCATATTCCTTCCCAGCCAGCACAATCAGAGGATGGCCAGCCTGCTTGTATCTTTCAGCAGCATCAAACACATCCAGCTGGAATGAAAATGCCAAACATTTTATGCACTTTTTTTGGGGTGGAAGCACAGTTTCAGGGAAACAAAGAAAAAAGTGTCCCCACATAAAAAGCTGAAGCCTCACTTTCCACCAAGCAGCACTTTAAGGATATTAACCATAGAGTGCTTTGTCTCTTGTAGCCTGATCTCACTCCCAGGGCAAACCTGCACCTTCCACTACCACTTCCCACCATGGTTATACTGATATATACTGATACGCCTGATAGCACCATGTTATGTAAGTATGTGTGACCTGCTTCCCTAGGTCAATACAGCTCCTGTCCCCTCATTAACTTTACTTAAAAGGCACTTAAGTAAATGAGCTAAGCTGTAAGAAGGAAAGCCAGTACTAATCCACTCTGCTGTCAATGAGCCTCAGTGTAGAGCACCATGTGTACTTACAGTTTCCCCAGAAGGGAAATGGACAGTCTGAGGTCCTTGCTTATCAATAAATTTGTTCACCAAGCGAATGTTTGCAAATGTTCCTCTGGCCATGACAGCATCATTCCCTCTACGAGAGCCATAAGAATTGAACTCTCGAGGAGTCAAGCTATTAAGGGAAAAGAAAACAAAGAAAGAAAGGAAACTGTGGGGTTTTTTAGACTGAAACACTCTGTGTTTTAGAAAGTGATGAACTGGTGTTTGAGGCAGGTATGTACATAGTTCCCATCATGGCAGTAGCACCCAGTTAGCTGATACTTAATTTTTTGAAGGGAAAAAAAAAAAAAAGAAAAAAGAAAAAAAATACTAGTGTCCCTAGAGCTTGGTCACAGAAAGCAGCTTCCATAGTACTCTCATCCTTTCCCCTAGAAAACAGCATCTGATAGTGACACAAGGATATAACTCATGTTAGGTCAGAAGACGCAATACAACTTTTCTTAATAGCTGGCTACTGAAAATCCTCCTCATTATTTATATTACCATAGCATCTAGAACAAAGGTAGAGACACAACTGTGCTAAACATCTAAAAGGCAGAGAGACCCCCTGCCGCACATTAGAAGTACAGAAGAAAAAGTTCATTTGCAAATGGAGATATGGGAATGAGGGGACACTCCAGCCTAACCAGTAAACAAAAAATGTGTGGAATATGACAGAAAATTGGACTGTTTACATTGGGCTACATCCAAACAGGAGCTATGATATACAAAATGTTTTGTAATGTGTGCAGAACTATTTAGATTTCAAAGTGACTGACAACAGAGAGCCAAAGAGTTCAGTGCAATTACTTTTCAGTCAATCACACTACTTTCATAAATTTCCTCTCCAGAATTATGTCCAGTGAAAATATTTTTTTATAATGTCAGTGGTGTTCCTTAAAACACCACTGAAGTTTTAAGAAGTGCTAAACCAAAGAATAAAACTACTATATTATTTGTGAAGACTGAATAAGGCAACTCAACAAGTCCTAGTCATCCATTAAGCTGAACCCAGAGTACTACACTGACAGGCTGTCAACAGAAAAAGACCAACATTTTACAGCAGTTTGGACTCCAGCTACAATAGCTTTGCCAGTTTTTGCAGCTGCTCTGAAACCTGAACTTCTGGATCTGCTGTTGCTCCTGATAACCTAGATCTGTGAAATAGTTGCACATGCTAGAAGAAGTGAGTATAAAACCAGTTTTTGGCATTACATACCATGAGCATTTTGCTTCGATAGGGAGACAAATCCCAATTCCCTTATTTATTAATAGACTTACTGCAAAAACTAGCCTGAAAGTTATCTTCTTCCCCTCTCTCCATACAAAGGTCTTCAGCTCTCCAGTGTAATTGACGTGCACATTCCGTGCAAGTTCTTACACTTGGTGAGAGCTGCTGAAACAGCAGAGAAAGGAATACTTTTCTTTCTTCTTTTATATATTCTTCAGGCATCCATCAAGGTATATAAGCATATGTGAACAGACAGCAGATATGTCTTCCTGTAACACGGTACAGTAGTTGTGGCTTGTTTCCTCTTCCCAATTTATAACAAGAACAAGAAAGAGTGCTTACCCTCTGCTGGTCAAATAGCGGGCTGCAGGACTATTTCTTGCTATATTCCCAGCTGGAGATATGTGGTCAGTTGTCACAGAATCCCCAAAACTCAGCAGGACATAAGCATCTTCTATTGTTTTCGGGGTCTGAAGAGCTAAAGTCTAAACCATCACAAATACAAACAAAATCACTACAATGTGACAAAGAATTCCTTTACCTTTCTCAGAAGTGCAAACTGCAAAATAAAGTCTCCCTTTTTATACAAGTCAGAAGAAAGAAAAAAAAACCAACCCTATTAAAAATGTTTATGGTGAACAAAATATGATGTCATGCAAGTTCATGCATGAAGAAAATAGATGAGGCAAAAAAGTTAGCTGAGGCTTCCTGTGGTACGTGCATGAATGCAGACAAAAATCCAGGATTCTGAGACAACTGCATACATTGAAATCTGTATTTTATTTTAAATGGTACTGAAATAGCAATCTGAACAATTTGGCACAAAATACAGGCAGGCAGAATTGTGGGTTTCATTTCCTGTCCTTTTCCCTCACTTGCTTTGTGACTATTTAAAATTATTTCAGCTTAAAAGGAAAAGCAGACTTTTCAAAAGCCCTGATGTGACAGGGAATCCTTAGAATTTTCAGATTCACTCATGCCTTCGTATTAAAATGAATACAACAGTGCAATTCTAACATCTGAGAACCAAGGCCTCAGTGGGCTATGATGGGTGCTTCCAGGCCCCTTGAAGTGGCTTTGCTTCATCTTTAACATTAGTCAAGGTCACTACACACTTTGGCTTGATTCAAAGGGAAAGCCTGCACGTACCAGACCATCAAAGAAAGGTGGATTCTTGATGTAAGTTGACTTGGGATTCCAAGTATATAGTTTATCTGAAGGAGCATCTAAAGCATTCCAAGATTCGTTTACTGTCTGAAAAACACACAAAAACATCCCACTGAAGTTTTCAGAAGCAAGGGAATTACTTCAGAGTCCAGGTAAAATTACAAATTTGACTTCAGCAAAAGCCGTGTGTATTTCTTAAAGCACTTTGGGAAATTCTTGTGACAATATACATTATGTTTGGGTTTTCTTTAAATGATTCTATTAAAAAAGTGAGGAAAGCCCTCACTTCATTATGAAAGAAGAGCTACCCATCCAGTTCTCTGACAATACCGTGTGTTATGTACATAGACAACACTTCATAATTCTCAAGTGTATTTATGATTATTCATAAATAACATGTAAACCTTTGGAATATTTTGTTTCAACAACTGAGAAAAGCTTGCAGGAAGACATTACCAGATTTTTTTTCTGATGTGAATGCTATTAAGTAATGCAAATGAATTTTGTGTCAGCTGAAAAAAAAGAAACAAACATCTGTGAAGCTGGAATATCTCACTTTCTAATATCAACCTGGGATGACTGTTTAAAACAAATCATCTATATGTTAGATTAAAAAAACCACTGAAGAGCAATTTTCTGGACACACTCATCTGTAAGAACCAACTAATTAACTAAAAGCCATTCTTTAAAAAAGTATCTCATCTGAATACTTATCAGAACAGGAACAACAGCAACAGAAGGAAAAGGTTCATTTCATTATCAAGACCAGCTTATTTAACATCTTCAAAATAGCACAGTACATCAATCAAACTACCGCCCAGGGGACTAATTCACCTCTATTTTTTCATAGACCTCCTTGAACATCCCAGGAATAACAAACTGACGCTCAACAGCCTGAATCTCATTTCTTGATGGCCAGATATCTTTCAGGAAAATCTTCTTTCCTGAAGCATTTGTTCCTGTAGAAAATGGTATTGTTACGTTTGTTGCATAAATTTTCCATTAAGAAAGAACATAAAAGCTTACCAATGGTGTCCTTTAGCTACGTGTTCCTTCTAACCTTGTCAACACTCATGAGACTTCATTTCACCTGCAAGGGTCTGACAGAAGAAGGCCACCTAGACTTGATGAGGTCTGTACATACGCCTTCTCTTGTGGTTTCCAATGGCCTTCCAGAATAATTTATATAATAACTTAGGTTGGAAAGGATCTTTGAGGGTCGTCTAGCTGAAATACCTTCTCATAGAAAGTCTACTAGGTCAGGTACCTCATGAGAGACTGCCATCTGGATATAACCAAAAAGATGCCCCTGTGGAATTAGAATACTGGTCAGGCTTGGCCTTCCCTTTTCTCCATCACATAGACTCCTTGTTGCTCTGTTTCTTAACAATCACATGCTTTGTATCCCAGAAGTACTCAGTCATCTGAAGCATCTCCTTACGACAAACTATTCTGAAGAGCTTAATTCCAACCAGTTTAGTTTATATCCTGTGAAAAGCAGCATCCTCGCGCTGTCTTACCCAAAGGCTCTTTCTCAAAGTCGATCCGGACAGTCCCTGCAATTGCATAGGCTATTACCAGTGGTGGGGAGGCTAGGTAGTTAGCACGGGTGTTGGGATGGACACGCCCTTCGAAATTCCTATTGCCAGACAACACACCCACTGCTACAAGGTCTCCCTGCAAGACAGAGTTTGAGACAAAGGTAGCTGAGGTGCTTGCAGACCCCATGCACCCATCAGGTCTGCAGAGCTGCACTGTGCTGCAACATCAATGACTGGACAGTCACAGAACTGTCTCCTTCCAAACAATCCCAAAGCACTTCCCACAGAAAAGAGAATATAAGTTGAACGTACTTTGTACACAGCTGAGAAGAGTTAGTGCACAGTATAACACAGCTCAGAACAGCAAACAACAGAGAACAGCTTACCTAAATAAGCCGCATAGGAAAAGGTGCATACCTCTGTAATGGCCTCAACAACAGACTCTGGTAGGGGTCCGCTATTGCCAATACATGTCATACAGCCATAACCAACCACATCAAACCTAGACAGAACACAAAAATCATCAGTGAACAAAAAGCAATTTTGGAGAAAGACAACTTAGCAGTTGGCAAGGGTCACTTTCAGAAGATGTACTGTTTTAACAAATTAATTGTTGCCGAAACAGCATTTTTGAGAACGCTCAATTTTTATCATTGCAGTGACTGTTCATGCACACAAATGAAGATCTGGGAGATGTGTTATCTAGCAAAATGAACAACAATACAATGTCATTTATGTTATTTTAAAACCATTAGTCTTGAAAAATAACCCATTTTCCCGCTTCACAACATGAGTCTTCAAGAAGCTACAGCAGGCAACAGGCTTTCTCCCTCATTGTCAAAAAGTCAGCCAGCACAACAGCAATGTGTTAACTCATGCAGGATCATGCCATAGGGTACTTGCCATATCTTTTCAGCTGTACAGAGAAATAGTTATTCTATTGCATTGCTTGTTGTCAATGCTTTTAGTTAAGCAGCCACAGGACAACAGTAAGAAAAGCACTCTTACCCTAGTTGGGAAAGGTAACTCATAACTCCACTCTCCCTCAGATAGTAGGTGACAACCCCGCTTCCTGGGGACAGGCTAGTTTTAATGTATGGCTTCACTGTCAAACCAGCTTCAACAGCTTTTTTAGCAAGCAATCCTGAAAGATGCAAAGGATAGTTGCAGTTTTTCCTGGAAGTGGGACAGTTTGGTGGATCAACAGATTAACAGAGGTACCACTAAATAACTGGAAAACAAAAAAGGCTCAATTTCCAGCAATGAAATGGTACAGTGAGCCATCAGCACTTATGCCAGAGCTCAAGCTAGAGCTCAAGTGCTCTGTTCAACTGTAGATCCAGTCTGCAACTTCTGCTCCACTGGGAAGTTGCATTCAACAAGGTGCACTCACACTGGGGCAGCATGTAGACACTCAAAACGCAGAACACTACTTGTGAGACAAATGTCTCACAAAAAAAGTAATGAATTGTTAATTTCCCACTCATGGTGGTCTATTCATGCAGTGCTCAAATAACTGCCAACATATGACTTCTCGTCCTCAGAAGCAGATGGCTATGAGAACACCAGCTCTGGCCCTTGTCACAAACAAGCTATCTCACAATTCACAGCACGTTGCATGAGTTCTGTTTTATCACTTGTGGATTTGTAACGCACATAGCAAAGTTTTAGTGAAGCCTATGCGTTACCAGAAACATATTTATCCTGAATTGCTTCCTTTTAAACAAATCGTCTGTACATGGATAAATGTTCAGAAAACAAGCCCCCTCCAGCCCTTTCCCAGGATGGGCATAAGAGAAGCAACAGCTATGCAAACTATGCAAAACTTCACATTCCCATGCCTCATTCTCTCTCTCTCACACACACACACATATCCACTTATACACATCAGCTCTGATTTGATCCAACTCGACCTCTAACAGGAAGACATCAAACTGTTTTGTTTTTGCCAGCTGTTTGGCAGTTCTGGTAGATGTGACCTGGAGACCTCCACTTTTAAGTGTTCTGTGAGAAGGCCTACACTGATAGATTTGGAGGCCTAAAGGTAGATACGTCAATTTTAAAACACAGTCCTACTCCTGAAATTGCTGAGGACTCTCAGCTGCCGGGGAAAACTCTGGAAAATTGAGATCTTGGATGCTTTTGAAAATGTGACCATGAACAAACGCTCATCCTAGGACCTGAGAGCCTGATAGCCTGTTACAAATTGTTGGCTTCTGTTTTCCTGCCAGTACCAGTTCTGAAAAGAATGCAAAGTCAAACTCTAAAAACTGTCAAGGAAACGCCAGAACTGAAGTTGCTTTGAGCAACCTTAATCTAACACCTTTGTAAAGTCAGATTAGGCTATCAAGGCTACTACAGCACACACTCACGATCCTCACAGACACACAGTCCCTGCACATCATATGCAGTGTCAGTTTGAAAAAACTACTCACATTTTGGATTTCTTTTAACTGCTTACTTAGTATGGGAGCACTGCACATTTTCTTTGCTTTCATTTCAAACCCTACTCTGAAAGACAATTTACCAAGTTTCTTGGGGGTATCTCAGAGGTTCTCAACATTGTGTACAAACAGTTACCCAGGACTGACAGAATTACTTTTTCTCTCCTTGTTGAGGTCAAAGCCTAAGTGCCACTGTATAGAAAGGCAGCAAAGGTAAGAGTACCCACTAAATCTGAGTGCATATGCTGAGATCCTTAGGATAACGCTCCCAGAACCACACAGGAACAAAGGAGACAAGTTACGTGACTTCAACCAGTAAGTAATCCTCTCTGGTCAAGGGCGCTTGCATTGCCCACAGCACACCCTTCCAACCTTTGCAGAAAATAAGCCTGCATCCTACAGTCTGACAAGACTAGGAAGCTCTAATGCAGTGACGATCTTACAGTAACAGGTAAGATCTATGTATATGTTTGCAAAGGAGAGAAAGAAATACATGAGCATGTAGCCAAGCACCTGGGAAAGAGGGCTGAACTGGGCTAGTATAGACTGAACCCTTCGTTCACATTTTGTTGCCAGGAGTACACACTTGGAATGAGGAACTTCCTGCCCAGACTAGCCAGGTTAAAAATTAACAACCTCCTGACCTGAAATTTAACACAACCAACTCAGACTACTGTTTTGTAGTATTTCAATGGTGACAAGCAAGAAAGTGGGGATACAAAGCCCAACTCTGACCATTTGATGGATGAAGTTAAGATGTAAATGACAAAGCCCTGAAAGATGGCAATACCAGAGAACACAATTTTCCTTCTCTACTCACCCCCCACATTCCCTCAGACTCTTGCTGTAACAACTGGATACGCTTCTAGCTAAGAGTATGTTTTGTAGTCTGCTGCCACATCCAGAGCACCTTCAGACTTAAACCCATAGACCGTTCTTCACTGTCCCTCTTTTTGTGGCTCTCACTTTTGATAGCCTCTTCTCAACTCTACTTAACAGCTACTGTGCATTTGAACAGAAGGTCAGAGGTGCTGGTTAATTCAGTTCCAGTTTGTCCTGTAGAGAAGATAGTGTAGGAAAAACACATTTTCTTCAACCCACATTTCTAGCTATCATTTCCAGAATTGCTTCTGCAACCCTTTAGGGACTAAACTCAGTTTTAGCACTTCAAATTACAAAAACAGCACTGTGCATATAGAATTACATCAGTGTTGTGTCTGTCTTTAGGACACACTGCCAGCACCACAAAGACACTACTGGCACATTAAACAAATAAACTTACCTGCTCCCAGCATAACTGAAGGGTTACTGGTGTTTGTACAGCTTGTAATGGCAGCAATCACTACTGAACCATGAGCAAGCTCAAAGTCACAGCCCTCAAAGTTAAATTTGACTATGCTGTTGTGTCGGTCTGGAGCAATTTGGAATCCCTTAAATCCTTGCTGTAAGAGGAGAAAGTAAGAATCAAAAGGATGTGGTTAATATACATATTTTGACTGGAAATTAGTATGGGCTGGGAATTTCACAGATGAAAACTATCTGTCTTGCACTTTTAGGTCTGGTGGTGAAGGCTTGTACCTCTGGTCAAAGTGGCAGACGAAACTCTGGGTTCTATCCTATTCTCGGTTTACTGGTAAAAGAGGCAGCCTTTCCAGAAAAATGTATTTGTGTTTTCTTCCTACATGAATATATACATGAAATACGTGAAGGGTGAGTGTCAGGAGGATGGAGCCAGGTTCTTCTCTGTGACATCTAGTGATAGGACAAGGGGCAATGGGTTCAAGCTGGAAGATAGGAGGTTCCACTTGAATATGAGGAAAAACTTCTTTACAGTGAGGGTGACAGAGCACTGGAACAGGCTGCCCAGAGAGGTTGTGGAGTCTCCTTCTCTGGAGACATTCAAAGCCCGCCTGGATGCATTCCTGTGTGATCTCATCTAGGTGTCCTGCTCCGGCAGGGGGATTGGACTAGATGATCTTTCGAGGTCCCTTCCAATCTCTAACATTCTGTGTTTCTGTGATCTTTCTTCAGATTGCTTAGATGCTGTTGATCCCATGTACTCCAGATTCTTGACCACATATAGTCTTCTTACACAATCTAGTCCTGAGATTTTAGCCATAATACACAAGATTTTTAAGCCGTGAATATCAAACAGCTCAAACTTATACTAAGAGCTGACCTGAGAGAAAAAAGCCTGATGGCTGAAAAAAAAAAAGAGACGAGCAAGGCACTGTTCACACCCTGAAAACTTACGCTTAGGGATCTGAAAGCACAAGGTCATTTAACAAAGTTTGGAACACGTAACAAAACAAGAATTATTGGGAAATGCTGTAGATTAAATGTCTTGATTTACATCACTGGAGTTCCGTACAGCGTTTAACAAGGGCAGTTACCATATCAGGTAAGGATTCAAACTGATTTTGGAAACGTTAGTGTCTGGGCATATTAATTCAAACGAAAATCTTGCTCTTTTTTCAATTACCATTTTTGACTGGATGATGTAGAGGTCTTGTTTTGGTTTTTTTTTTTCTATCTTCACCAACAACATCAAAGAGTCACAGAAACACACAAAGTTTTGACTTGCTGAACAGATTCAGTACTGAATGCAAAACTACCTTGTGGAGCTTCGGGCATAACCTGCTTCAAAAGCTGAAGAGCTGGGGAGTTAGGACAGAGCTCAGTGCAGTAGCTACTTGGTCCACTCTACTAACAACACCCATTATGGCTAGTTCAGAAATCCCTAGTGTACGTTGAAACCACATTAGGCCTAAGATTGATCTAAAATCAGAAAGAACTACTACTTCAACAGGACATGAACACCTTCATGTGAGATAAGCATCATTCCCATTTCAAGCTACTCACTGTTGTTATCATCTTCTAAACTGCACTCCAACATCTTCGTTTACTTTTCAATAGACAAACAAACATCACACAAGTTAACCCCAGAATGTAGTTCCTGAACACTAGACAACTTCTAGAAGCATGCATTAGTTTGTATGCCCAAATATTCCTAGTCCCTACCTTGGCTCCCAGGCAAGTCTCAAAGTCCTTCTTCATATCTGACACAGCAACCTTGTCCTGAGGTCTTTTTGGTCCACTGCAGCAAGGCACGACAGTATGGAGATCCAACTCAACAACCTATTCAGTAAGAGGAACAGAGAGTGGTTCAGCACTGCATGACAAGTTGAAGACAGTTAAGCCACAGGTATGCTTACCTCTACTGTTGAACCAAGTCTAAGTCTGCACATCTTTATGTCTGTTTGCAGAAATTATCAGAGATATACGAGAAGCGAAAGACAGAAGAAAAGGAACAGTTCTACTTTTAGACCCTGCCAGCATCCAGGTATGGCTCTTAAAAGTACCCCAGTTACTGAATACCCATTGTGTGACTACAGCATCTAAAAAAAAAAGATGATTTTGAGAATTATATCCTTTCACATGCTAGCAGCAGGGTCCTCTCAGAAAACAATGATGTGAAGAAATCCTGGTACTGACATAAAGCAAAGCAGACTATTCATCTTGGCTTTGGGGAAAATGTTCAGTCTATTATGAAACAGAGACGATCATATTTTCCTGTTCCTCACCCATGTTTCAAATTTGTTTTCATAGTGTGCTGCATCTTTCTGTATTTACTAAGGCTTTTAAATAATCATGCAAACTTGAACTTAAGTTACACAATAAATTCTTACTGTAGAGAAAACCAGGAACATTCTTGAGTTTCCTGGACACAGAGTAAGATCTTGATTTTCTCGCATAGAAAATGGCTTTTGTCGTCTATGGTTACCACACAGAGATTCTAAATGTCCTGATTCACACATTAAAATAAGTTGCTGAATAGAAGAAGGGTAAAACTGGGACAAGGCTTACACAGACAATACCCACACTATCTTCATAGCTGTGTTTTGAGTCTGGACTGAACTTCTCAAAATTACATAGATGGAACTGCAGAATCTGCACCAGGCAAAGCTCAACTGAGAGCCTACCTATACCTTCTGCACAAGTTTTCACACCTGGAGAGCCAGCTGGTTGTTCCACTTGGCCCTAAATTAAGACAGCTGTGTGGGCCAAGCCAAAGGATAAAGAGTCCCTGACTATTTCTTGGTTTCCGTGAAAAACAGACAATTGTGACATTAAAATAGGGGAGAGCATTAAGCAAGGAGCCAGAAAACAGAGTAGTTTCTAACCTGTGTGAAGTCTGGATCCTGAGAGGAGTTCTTGAAATCTCTTAGCATTCCCACAGCCTTGAGATACTTTTTTGTGCACATAACTTTCTCTTTATCACGGCCTAAGGTGAAAGCCAGACATATCAAAAACAAAATGCAAATGAAATTGATGAACTACTATGTGACAGAAAAAGAAAAAAAATGTGTAACAGGCTATTTCACTGTTCACACTGTACATTGCACTACAAGACCCTTTCAGCACAAGTATTAGAGACTCACTAGAAACAAAGTGATTGAGCAGACTTAGTGGCTTTTGCAGAACAAAAACGTAGGTTCCTGCTTCCCTATTCTGAACAAGCTAGGCTCAGGAATGGCTAAGCAGACAGTTAGCTACAAAACAGTCTAAAATTTGTATCTTCCTGAACATGGACCCTAAGAGCAAGAAATAGCATGAATAAGCACTCAAGCTCAGAAGGCTCCACCTGATTCAACCCCGTTCCTGACTGCATGTGGTGGGTTAGCCCTTGGCTCGG
>NW_010139950.1:0-12186 GCF_000699245.1 Pterocles gutturalis | reverse complement strand
TGAAGTATTTCTTCTAAAAATGAATGCAGAAACAAAACACGAGTTTGAATAATAGCTATGCTATTAATATTTAGTGAATAGTAAATATTAAATGTTTAGGCAAAATGAACAGGAAGTGAATGTAGAAAATACTTTTTACGATATAAGCATTTGTGATTTATATCTGCTCTTTCTCACAGAGATACTGGCTCTACAAGAGATGTAAACTCCTAGCCCAGAGCTGAGAGCATCTGGGAGCCTGAGTCTAAGAGCTGTGGCCTTATGAAGAGGCAAGATGTGGCAGAATACATGGTCATTGGTGTTTTGCCTGTGTGAGAGACTACGATTTCCCAGCTAGCCTTCTCTATTGTCTTTATAAGAACGCAATGGGAACAAAAGTAGATGCCTCACAAGGGGCAGATAATAGGCTGTCATTTATTTTCACATGAGGCTCTGCTGAATTCCTAAGTTTGTAAATTTAGGCAGAATCTCCAAAACTACCACCATGAAAGAAAAATACTAAAAACATGAATGCAAACCACCTTGTTGCATCTGCACACTACTGCTGGAGCTAGATCACAGGATGACCCTAATCCTTAAAATCATCTCTGTGAGCTCTTTTTTTCTTGGGGTCTCCGGTACTTCAGACTTCAGTGAGAAATTTCCATTAATTGTTAAATGTAGCTGTCCTGATTGCTTCAGTGCTGCCCTGCTTCTGGGGTGCTACCCTAGATGGTCTCAAATCACAATGTATATGTGGTCACTCATAGCCACTATCTTTTACTGAACTAGAAGTGAAAAGTGAAACCTTGATTTGAGCCTTAAGCTTAGAGTATTATTATAATTGAAAGGGTCACTGCTGAAGTGCAACTAGCTAGGAAGAAATGTGCTGTCAATCAGCTTGTCACACTCAAATTTGCTTCAAAGTCTGTGGGAGATACAGTATTAATTTGGCCTTTGAATTTTAACATGTGGCTTCTTGTGCCAAAGGAAAAGATAAGCACATTTCCTTGCCTAAGCAGAGGAATATAGAAGAGCAATTCTTACTAGGCATTGTCAGGTAAACTGAGGTATAGGATCTGAAACATGGGTTCTCATCTCTGTCCATCTTAAGTTCATGTGCAGGGAGTCACGCCTGAATACACAGGGTTCAGTGATAAACCCGTTTTCGTGGTTCTCTGTGCACTGTAAACGTTCAAGAGAAAAGAGATAATTAACAACTAAGATGAAGTTACATAGAACTTTGGAAGATTTAATGCTGACAGACACAAGGTCAAACAGAGAAGATCAGGCACTATGACAATCAGCAGAATGCAAAGGGGTAATTAACATGGAGAATGGATCATCTGAGACGGCATCAGAAACCACAGCTGTGATGATTCAAAAAAGTGTTAGACAAGCACTTTGAAGCAATGAAAACATTAGCAATGTGTTACTGGGGACGACTGCAGTGGACTGCATGGCCTCCTTCTGTCCTAAAGCATTACTGTAACGACTTGTAGTTTAATGCTGAAACAAAAAAGGGAAAAGAGGTTAGCAATGCTGTGATGTTAACACCATAGACTTTAAACCTAGAAAATATATGCTAAGCATACAAATGAAGACTTATATTTATATTATTTGAAGGAATGGAAGTGAGAAAGTGGCCAGAGCACAGTCCAGGAAACCAGGACTCTTCAAGGGTAATCCTGTTTCTCCAAGAAAATTTTGTTTTAGCTTGGAGAAAAATCCTGATTTCTTTGCCCTACTTTCTTCCTCCTGTAAAAAACACTAAAAATAGCATTTGTCTGGGTTGCAAGAGGAAGAAATTACGAGTGAATGTTGAATGCTTTCAAAATATGAAGGTGCTACTCAAGGAGACTACATGAGGCCACTAAGTTTCGCCACAACTTGACGTGACTGAATGGGGACTTTTCACTCAAATTCTGAGAAAGGTAAGGTTTACTAGCATATCACATAGGCTAGTGCAGTTCCCACTTCTGCTGCTGTACAATTTACGGAGAAAAAAGAAAATAAATACTGAGTCTAAGTTTCCCTGACTGAAGAGGACATAACGACACTGATCAAATCAAAGAGGTCTTTGAGATCTACTGAATATAAAAGGCTGGGCTGTCACTATGAACTTTGCAGATTAATCTCAAATTTTTATAATTTTTTCAGGCTCGGGGGTGGGGGGGTTTACATTGTAGCTGCAATACTAATTATATTCATATGTGACTATAACCTTCAAATTCAGAGGGCTCAGGGTACTTTTTTAGACACATCTACATGTTGATTGTCTTGCGAGTACATGTACAGTGACTGTGTGCAACCCAACATCTGAGTTTCACTAGTCTTACCTTCAAGGAATAAATAATTGATATGAACAGTGTATGAATGCGGGTTTATAATGCCTAAGGTTATAAAAAGGATAAATAAGATGAGGGATATTCACAACTGTAGTGAATTTACTGAGCAAAAGCAATAATTTTTTTCTTTTAAAACATGGTGGAAATTATAGAAGTGCAACATTTCTTCCTGGCATTATCATCTCCATGCTGCAACCAGAACTGTTTTAGTTCTTTGACCAAAGTAGCTGGTCATTCCTGGAAAGGTAGGAGCTCTTTGAGTATTAACTAGGCTGCCATAGTTGGTACAGGTAAGAATTCGTGGTGGCACATATTGTTCCGTGAGAATGGCTCTTTGTTCCCCTCGTCTCTGTACCATTTTGAGAGCCACATGCTGTGGTCTGCTGGGGGCTTGGGGGGATGTAAATTTAATATGCTGCCCTATTCATTAAGGCTTTATTTGCAACTGCTCCAGCAAAATGAGTTTGTACCACAAAGACAGAAATGTTGCAGTAAAATAGGGCTTTACTAAAAAAAAATAGAGGTTTGTTGAATATAAGGGGCCTGAGGCTTTGTCTTCACAGGAAAGTTTTTGTGTGTAAAGCTGCTATTGAAATTTCTGGCATGCTACTTCTAGGGCTGGACTGTTCACATTGGGAGTTAATGTGGGATAGCTAATGTTCTGTAAAGTCACATCCTACCTTACTGAACACTAACTTCCCTTTTTAGACAAGCCTGGAAAGTCTGAGTTTTACTCATAAAAAGGGTTTTGAAAATGCAGATCCATCTGACTTTCTTGTGAAAAGTAAATATAACCTGCTATACAATTAACAGTGACTTGTTCTTGGCAATTCCTTCTGAAACAAACGAATTACTAACAAGACATTGGGTAATGGTATCTTGTCTGCAGAGATTTCTATTTTTGTATTTTGCTAAGCATAGTTTGATTCTTGGCTTTGTAATTAAAAAGAAGGTGACATTTTGAGTTCAGTTTTCATGGAATGAGCAGGCGTTGCAGGCAGCTGGTAAAACAGGGAAAAAGTTCTTTTACCTTTTCTTTATAACTCTATATGACTTTGACCCCATATGAGCAAGATTTCTGCACCCAAGCACAACCCTAAAGTCAACAGAGCTCTGTACAGTCATAAAAATCTCATTGCAGAAACATTGTTCACTATTGCTCTCAGGTAACCTCAGGCCACATCATACAGTATGAGTAGCTATCTGTGGTGCAGCTACACTCTGTGGTGTGCACCCAAGTTGTGCCCATTAATGGGTGAGTTGTAATGAGTGTTGGTTTCTTGCCTTCTTTTCATTTGAAAGGAAACAAATGCAAGAGTACAGAGCCAGGCAACAAGTTGGGGGCACTCAGGATGAGACCTGGGAACTAAGAGCAGAGCACTGCTGCCTTTGAAATGTGGACTCAGACAGAGACTGCAGGTGGTAGTAGTGTTTGTTTAGTTTCTCTCCCCGCAGAGCAACTTTCACTACAGGGATGGACTTCCCACAGTCTGTACAATGCATTCTCAAGATGATGAGTGTTTTGTTGCACTTTCTACAACTACTGTGACAGTACTTATGATTCATAACCCACCTGACTGGCTAGGAAAAACTCCAAGGTGTGGAACAGTGATGATTTCTGCAGAGAATCAGTGCAATTATGTTGGGATAAAGTCCAAAGACAACCCATTTTTTTCAGATGAAGAGACATTTTTTGAAGACATGCTTTCAGCTTCATTTTGCTTTGAAACTGGAAAGTTCCTGTACACCTCCAAAAATGTTACTAGGTCTGTTTTATCATAAATCAGGACTCCTTTGGTCCATGAGGTATTGGTAAGGAAGTATATTTTCTGTTAAATCCGTGTAAGGAAAACACTTTATGTGCGTCTTGTAAGTGCATGCACTGATTTTGGACAGATCTTGGGGAATAAGCATAAAAATAATCAGAGGGCTGGAACACCTTTCCTGTGAGGAAAAGCTGAGAAAGTTGAGGTTGTTTAGCTCGGAGAAGAGAAGGCTGCAGGCAGACTTTAATGAAGCCTTTCAATACTTAATGGGAGTTTATAAGAACTGTGGAGAGGCCTTTACCAAGGTCCATAGTAACAGGACAAGGGACAATGATTTAAAACTGAAAGAGGGTAAGTTTAGATTGGACAAAAGGAAGAAATTTTTTACAGTGAGGATGGTGGGACCTTGGAACAGGTTGCCCTTCTCTAGCTGTGGATGCCCCATCATTGGAAGTGTTCAAGGTCATGTTGGATGGAGCTTTGAACAACCTGATCTAGTGAAAGATGTCCTTGCCTGTGGCAGAGGGTTAGAGCAGATTATCTTTAAAATCCCTTCCAACCCAAACCATTCTATGATTCTACGATTCCATGATTCCATTACTTTCCAAATTGTGCTTGATGAGGTCCAGATATGCAACAGTTTGCACTGCGACCAGGACATCTCATTTATAACTCAAAACATCCTGTGAAATTTTGACACTGAGGAAGTTAAAGAGGATTTACATTGAATTTCTTTGTTTTAAAACGTCTCTAGAAAAAGAGAAAAAAAAAAAAGAAAATAGCTAGAAACAGACAATTTCAATTTTTGGTTGTTTTTTTAGTTTAAAGAAAGAAAATCTCCCTTATAAAGCCTAAAAGCTCAAATATATTACAAGCATTTTCCAACTCAATAGACATAAAATATGATAATGAATGAGTCACATATAACTCACATAAAGCTGTATTATGGTCAAAATAATTAATTCACAGGTTGCAAGAATGAAAATAGTTATGAAACAAAAATACTTAAATTAATACACAAGACTGGTGAATTACTTAATTGCTTTATATATAATTGTTTTATTACCATTTCCATAGCATATGACAGAAATATGAAATACAGGTTTTGTAACCTAAGACAATACCTTTAGAAAAAGTTACAGAAATATTTTTGAACTTAGTATCAAATACTAAGTATTTGAACTTACTCAGATTGATTCCCATATCTACAACTGGAAAAGTAAAAGATTACCAAATTAAAGAAATAAGAATCTAAAAACAAATTGGGAGTGAAAGATATCCAAGATATAAGGCAACTAAGGCTTGATTTAAATCACCTGTTTTCAGGTAAAATGAGCAATCCATTGAAATTACAGACTTTGCTTTCATTCCCTACTTAGAGCAACTGGGAAATGCATCTGCTTACATATGCTTGACCATAAATACATTCAAAGGGTTTATTGCAAGTTAAGTTTGTTGTATGTAACCAGAATTTGTCTCCATACATTTATTTTTCATTGTTACTAAGTACACTGTACTTAGTTTTAACAGATGAAGGAATCACTTTTTTTTTTTTTTTTTTTTGGCTTTGCAAATCATTATTCAGCTGACAGTGATCAAAGACTGAAAATTGGCTTGTTCCTAAAATACAGCATGACTCATTGGCCCATGCAGATGTAACTGAAGGCATCTTAGCCTCTCTGTTTTCATACAGAGAAATATATTGTTTTGCTGACACTAAGAATGTGAACTGTAGTCAAGACATACATAATCTCTTACAGTGCAGTAGGAACCATGTTTGTTCCTAAAAACACATATCAAATACTTTCCATAGGATTTGTCATTGCATAGGAAGTTTGGACACTTGTATAATTTGCACTGAATACAGAAAATGTGCCATGAATACTGAACTTGCCAAATCATGTGCACTTTCCTACCAATGTAGCATGAACCACAAAGGCCCACTACTTTCTTTTTACTCACACAAACCCCATTCAAATGGCATTTCAGCATATACAGTGTAATTGATACTGTTCAGATTCGGTCATCAAAGGCAGCAAAAAACACAATAACAGTGTAAAAAGTTGTCATAAATGAACAATTGCCATACCTTATACTGAAATTATTCTCTGTACAGCTTATCCCAGATCCAACTGGTTGTACTCCAGATCTAGCTACAGGATTTCTACCCAGTCATGGTTCTGGGTTCAGGCTTAAATTCCCGGCACGGAACATCAGCTACATGCTGGGTCGCTCTCTTGCTGCAGTTTGGAATGAGACAACTAATTTTGTGGGATGGGAAGCTTGTGCTTATAGTACAATTCTTCATATTTGAACTCTACCAGAAACAGAATGAATGGTATTTTCCAATTTCTTTTTTCATTATATGAGACAGAGATGTCTTAAGATTTCTAATACTTTGTCAACACTTAATTAGACATGCTGTATTCATTCACACAAAGGCCAACTGAAATGAAGATATGTTAATTCTAGGACAATTAAAAAATCAAAACCCACTTCTCTAAAAAATAGCTAAAATGTGTAAAACTTTGCTTATTTCTGAATTTCTAGTTTAAAAAAAAAAAAAAGGAATTTTTTTTTTCATGGAAAAAACCCCTTTTTTTGACCTAAACTCAAAGTTCCTGTCCAGAAAGACTTTCAGCTTCATGTGTGAATGAAAATGAATTGCAGTTAAGCCATTTAGAATTTTTCAGAGTTTGATTAGAGAATATATATTAAAAATGTTTTCATTTTGATATAGTCATTTGGTTAAACACCAATATTAGCATTATTTTTACCCCAAAGCAGTTTTAGGTTGGAGAAATACTATCTATTTTATGACATTGACGTTTTTATATATTGTCATATACTATACATTATATTAAACATTGTACTCTAGAAATATGCAGCTGACACACAGAAAAAGAAACTGATGGTCATTTGAAAAAGGACCACTTCCCAGCAGGAGTTCTTATAAATCTCTTCTGAAGTGAGATTTATATTGTCTTGCCTGATACTAATAAGATATAATGAGTAGGATTTCTGAAAGAGGTATTGTAGTCTATCTGCCAAGTGGAAAACTGTACATCCAAAGCACTAATTAGACTGTTATCATAACTTACACAAATTGTGAATCCAAACTGAAGGAATCCACTGGGACTAGTAGGCTGCTCCTGGTCTCCTGTTCACATAAATTTAACCCTAATGACTATGCTGACGGAACTCATTTGCTGAAATACAAGTCTATGCCACATGTGCAATTTTAGCATCAGAAAGTACTTTAGCCTCCAAAAGCAGGAGCGAAATGGTGGGAGAGGAATTCTCTTCATTGCAACTGGGATCAATTAACTGGCTTTGCTCTTGACAAATCATTATGATATTCATTTACATGTGAAACATATTTTTCAATGATGTTTTGCAAATAACAAATTAATTAAAAAGAGACATCCTTAAGCAACTTTCTGTTCAATGAAGCAGTAGGTTTACTTAAGAATATATATCTCTCTCTTCATATATGTTTGTGTATATGTATATATGGATGTGTGTATACATGCATACAAACACATAATGGTACTTCTAAGAGATACTTATGTGTGCATACAGACACATACACACAGAGAGAAAAACAGATAAAGAGAAAAGTGATAGTGCACAGACTTCAGATGAGAAACTTCTCTTTGAAAAGTATTGATAGGATTCCAAGGTAGCTGTTATTCTGAAGTAGACCTAACTAGACTTCTCTCCCTTATAATGAGCTCCCCAAAGAAGGCCTCAAGGCTTTTAGAATTAATAAATGTTACATTTTTATAAGAAAGAAAAATAGAATTTGTGAATTCTTTTTATACAGAGGAATATTTTAGAACTCCTTTTATCCAAGGAGTACAGAAAATAAACAAGAAATATTTATACACCAACTTCACTTTTCCTCATGTGTCCTTGCAGGTGGAACTTTGCTTTCATATGATGTTGTAATTAATGATCTTTCAAATGCAGTAAACTTTGTACACATTCTAATCACTAGGGAATTTCTCAGTTTATTTCATCTAAACCTTGGCTGATCAGTCCCTGTTTTTCAGAGCACCCTCATTATCTCTAAGCCACATTTCCCCAACCCCATGTTTACATGTCTTCTCCTGAAGTCTCAGATTCTTTCTCTCTTTGCCCTCAGGTGATTCCATCTCACCTAATCGTCTTGAAAGAGGAAAATATATGACCAAGAACAAATATGACACAAATCTCACCCATCATAAAGACTAAAATGCATAAAATACTTTTGTTTGGAAGACAGAGTTTGGGGAAGAGAAGAAGGGGTCTTAAGTCTCAAAAATTCTGAAGAACAACCAAGCAAGTGCTGAGATAAATCATTGTATCCACCCAAAAGAAGGTTATATTCTCTCTTATACACTATCAAATTTTCTTCCAGACAGCTTTTCAAGGTTAAATGGAGTTATTTCCAGGCACTGAATTTAACTTAGATAATGTGATAAACATACTGCACAATAAACCTTCTGTAGTCAGTGCTCTGTCTCTGTTGGATCCTCTTTATTCCTCGTGAGGAACTGTTACTGCTGTTACATACACTTCCAGAGCTTCAGCAGAAAATGGACCATAGATTGGTCCAGGAGCCATGGACATTATGGATTTTAACACTCCTGTATTTTTTAAGCAACCAGAAGGACCAGACTGCAAGATTTTCACCGAGTGGCACTGAGCCATTTGTAAGGAAAGAAAAAATTACGAACTTACTTTCATCAAAGCTGGCTTATCATACTTTCAAAAAACCCACCCTTTTTCTGAAACACAAAGGCTGTGTATATACTACAGGTAAAATGCTACAGAAATTAAGATCTGGTTACTGCTTTCTCCTGAGCCCAAACAACTTGCAGTGTGTTGGAAGAATAAAAGTTGTAATTGAATTTCTAGTGTTCTGATCAAGCTTTAATGATCCCAGTTTCTCTTCTCAGTGTCAAACTCCATTCTGATATTTTATGAAAAAAAATCCACAAAAGCTTTATTCCCCACAAATCAAAAAAGAAACACAAGGTATGCGGGAGCAATGATTTAAAATCATAGTGACCATACTAAGACTGAGCAGCTGCTGCCGATGCATTGTTAGAATTTTTCTCTTGTCCTCAAGATACATTTTTAGGTGCAACCATAACTTGTCAAATAAAGCATTGTTGCTTGGAACAACACCATGTTAATAATAATGAATAGTGATGGAGAACTGGCTAGCACCCAAAAGTTTCGACTTTGCTTTCACTGAACAAATATTCTGAATACTTGTTATTTATCTGAATATCTAAGCTTCTTGAGTCTACCAATGATGCCTAGAAATCTAGTTCTTTCTATATGTTTGATATCTTCTTTTTTTTTTCCCCCTGTCAGTCCAGCTCTACTGTAGGGCTATGCTTTCATAAATTACTCTTGTTGTCATGGCTGACACTGAAAAAAATATAAAAGTGGTATTTTGTCTTTAGGTTAGACAGAGGAATAAGGCTCAAGATGTGTAGATTCAGTGTTTGGCACAGAAAGTCAAGCTAGGTCTCAAGTCACAGACATGTGGAAAGTCATGGTGCCATGATGAGTTACCCAATATAGCTGATCTTCAACAACGTTTATCTTCAATCTCTTAGCCTGTGACAAGTGTGAAGTGATTTACATTTCTTTGGTCCTCAACAAAATATGTGATGGAAGAGGATAAGGATTATTTGAATTACTTCACATTTACCACAAACCAAGAGAATGCAAAAGGACAGTTACAACATGTTGGTTGCTATTCAGTAACTAGTTATCTCTGTGGGAACTTGTCCATGTGTCTAAGCCCATAAGTCTCTACGTCTTGAAATGAGATAACAGTACTTCTTCCTCTTCTCTTTTCATTTTAGATTATTGTAAATTCATCAGGCCTAAGAGGGTCTCATAATGAGTGACTTTTTTGTTGAAACTACTTCTCCCATGTGAATAAAGGAAGTTCAAGAAATAATGCCTACTTTTCTTGGCTCACGTATGCAGATAAAAAAAACAGGACTGTTGCCAGTTAAGAAGTTTCCATTTGCAAATATTATCATGTGATAAAACACACTGAACATGGAATACACCATCTGTAGCACTCAAATCTCACAGCTTGACCATTCAACTTTATTAAATTTTGTTTAAAGCTCTAACTTCTTCAGGGGGATCCTGAAGAGAAATTAAAACACAGAGCATTTCTTCCTTAAAATCATCTAGAAACCCGAAGGTAGAGTAAGAACTATGTAAAATTTTCAGCCCAGTTCACTGTGTAGCAGATAATGCTGCCCTGTTATACAGTAGGTATATGCAAACAAAGAGCTATAGCATTTTTTTGTGAAATAAATCTATTTGTTGTCTGAATACTTTTACAAACATAACAATTTTGCAATTTACAATAACAAATTGAAGATTCACAACTTGCTTATTGACTTATGAAGTACATGAAGAGCACATTGGAGGCATAAGTGTATTTTCATTGCATAAATAAAATAGTCACTTAATGCTATTTTTGTAAGCCCCGGTTAGTAATAAACTATTCAGAATGGAACAAGTTTTTCAGATTGAAGTCTGTAAAAAGAAAATGGCAGCAGGACAAAAGACAGCTCATGAGCAGTCTTTCTGCAGCTGCCTCTTATGCCAGTCCAAAATGGCAAAAGCAGTGAGACCAGACAGGAAGCTTGCCACATACTGTGTGCTGTTCTTGGTGGAAAAATGCATTCCTGTCCTTGGCATCAAAATCTCACAACAGTAAATCACAACTCATGTGTGGCCAGAGAGTCCTGGCTGAAGATTAGTGTGTTTTAGGAAGTCAGGTAAAAGGGAAATATGGATGCTGGAAACCTGTCAGAATAATTTCAGCACTGAAGAAAGTAGAGATGGGCTGGATGACCTGAGAACAAACTTGTTTAACAGATACTTCAGGAAGTGTACTGTCAAAGCGTAAAAGCAGTTCATGTGCTTTTACATTCAGGGGTGGTATTTCCACACAGTAATTTCCATAATGACACTTTGTATTTAGTTGTTTACAGTTTTGACAACTTAGGGTGAACTTCCACAAGTCTACCATAGGTTGCACCTTTTCTCTGAAGGTTTCAATCACATCAAAATGTCCAAATTATAGAAACAAAAGGAAAGCCTATAACAAGCCGAGAATAAGTGTGAGAATAACACTATGTGACTATGTTAAATTCTCATCATCCCCTTCTTTGACAAGGTCTTGCCTTCAGCATTCAAAACGATAGCAAAAAAAAAAATGGGTGCGACTTTTTTCTTTGTTGGAGAGACAGCTGTGAGAATAAAGCCACAACACATGCATACAGGGGAAATCGGTCTGAAACAGAAAGAGGCAAGGAGCTCTCTAATGAGAAGAAATATTGGGAGAAGATAAATAATATAAATAGGACAAACAGCAGGATCTGAAAGGTGCCACTTGAACCCTGAAGGAGATAAGAAGGTTGGAGAGGAAATGAGGAGCATGGTTTGAGCTCTGTATTTGGCCTTCATCATCTTCTGCAGCAAAACCCAGGGAAAAATGTGTGAGTATTCATTCATCTCACCCACATAAAGAATAACAACCTATGATTACAGACAGTTGATGGGTGGTTACCTGTGCTAGTGGACATGTCTGAACAATGAATCTGCAGTTTAAACTTGTTAGTGGCCAAGAGAGTGGTAATGTAATAGAGTTGTTGTTTTAATTGGTCTGGTTTTTGAAATGTTGATACTACACATCTGAAAATCTCTGTAAATTATGAACTCTCAAAATTAGAAATAAGAGACATTCTTTTTCATTTGAAATATGATGACATCTTTAAATATATGACTAATTTTTCTTCTGCTAAAGGGCATATCACACATATATGCACAAGATGTTTGTTTATCTTTACACAAGTAAACTTTACCTTGATATTTCCTTAATTGTCAGAGACTGCTCTAATAATCTTATTTTAACATAGATTTATACATTCAGTAAACATACAATGCAGAAATGATCATTACCTTAATCCCTTGAACTATTACAAATTTGTTTGCATTTACTGGTTCTTACTGGTTAACAACACTTGGTGGAAGGTCTGGAAAGCCAGAGTTAGAAAAAAGTG
>NW_010139949.1:0-3296 GCF_000699245.1 Pterocles gutturalis | reverse complement strand
TGGGTCTAACTTGGTTTAGTTTGAGGGGTTGGGTGCTGCTAGCATCGAGAGGGGAGATCACAGGCAGTTTAATGTGTTAGCCCTTCTACACATAAGCCGTTTCCTAACTATAAAATGGACAAGTCAATATGACCAGGCAATAATTCACTGGAGGCAGCAAGTCTACAGCACAGCAGACAGCTACGCGTCTGGTCATTAATTTTAGAGATATATATATATATATATATACACATATGACATCAGTTGTGAAATTGTAGAAATGAAAAAGCAGAAAACCCCTTAACTAGAAGAGTAACAACAAATCTTCATTTTCTAAACTTCACAGTTAAAATAGATGGATTTCCCTCAAGCTTTGTCTCAGAAGATTTTAATATACATATTTACGTACGTTTACCTTGTGACAAAAATCTTGCAGGAAAGATAATTCTGGAGAGGGGCAGGGAATAAACACTGCTGAATGGTTTAAACCTGAACTTGTTACAAAAAGAGCAGAATTTGCCATCCGCATCTGCTAATAACTCTGAAATTAGATAGCTTGAGATACCCTAAACAAAGCTCTGATGAAGAACCTTAGACATTGGGATGATATTCTGTTCCTCATCTGATGATATGCTATTAAGGTATTTTGGCATATGTATGTCCCACAGATCGTACTGGAGTATGATGGCTAGAACAAGGATGGAATTGGTGCTTCAGGGGCAAATTTCTTTGTTATTGTTGTCTCACTGTGGTTATTAAGCAAAGATATGAATAATCCTATTCATCTGCTTTCTCAGGAATTAAACATAGTTTGTGAAAGAATTAGAAGAGACAGACCCACTAAATTTTAACATGCAAACACTTATTCAAGATCCATTTTACATGTTAGTGTACTTTAAGTGGTCCCATGGGCTGCCATGGAGTCAGTCCAGAAAGTATTTTTCAGGAAGTTTATCTGAGAAGGCAAAAGCATTTTTTTTCATATACTTTACTTCAACATATATTGTCTCACCATGTAAATGGCAAATTTTACATTATTTTGATTATAACAAGGCCTTTTCGAAGGACTTAATTAATTCATTCACAGCTGCAATAATTACTCCTGCACACAGATGTATGAATAAGGATAATTTTCCTGCTAATAGATCAAGTTTCTTCATGAGGTGCATAAACCAAAATAAGTGCATTTAGTAAATTTGAAATATTAAAAATATCTGGTACTAGTTTAGTCTTCCTGCACTTCAATTAGTTTTGAACATATTTGCAATTAAACAATAAAATAGACTAAATACTGAAGCTACAGGTCTTAGCAAAGCAGCAAAGCTGATTACATTTAAAATCCTTATGCTGCCTTTAGCTAATGCTGGATGATGTGTTATTCAAGTATAAAGTTGTTTGTTTGGTTTTCTAGAGAATGGCAATTGAGTTTTAAACTATTAGACACAGACCTGGGATGGCTGGGCCGAGGCTGGGCTGCTCAGTCAGGCCCTGGGCAAGGCAAAGCAGGGCTGTGGGGTGCTTGATGTGAGCAGCCAAAAAGGTGACCTGTCTAGAAAGGCAAAATGACTGAGCAGAACAAAATGTCTGTTGAAAAACACCAGCAGAGAAAACGCCTGTCATCTTGGGAGCTGTGAGCCTGGGAATCAGAAGCATCCTTGAAAAGCGGAGCTGGCCTCTTGAGTATAGCTGGGTACTTAGAAACTGGAGTCATCCTGAGATAACATCAATAAGTGCAGAAACAAAGAACTGTAGCAGCAACTTTTCATCTGAAAAGGTGGAAAATAGTCTGGGAAAGGGCAAAACATTCTGAGAAAGTAAGAATTGGTAACTGCCGTTAGCTGTTCTAACTGCAAGACCAGGAGAACAGTTTGGCAAAATAAAAATTAACCTGAAGGAAGAGCAAATATCATCATCGTTGGCTGTTGTAGGTGCAAAACAGAAATTAACAGCACCCATTGGCTGCTCACAGTGGTGGTGTCCTACTCCCTCTTATGTCTCTATGATAGAAAAATGACTTATTTTTTTTCTGAAATGGAGCCCCTCTCTCGAGAGCATCTTGTGCTGCACCTACTTCTCCTTTCCTAAACAGCCTGAATTATCTGCAGAAACTTTCTACGAGATCTTGGACTCCCGCCAGGGATGCATGGCTGCCTCCAGACTCCATGAATGGATCATCTGAAGTCAGACTCTGTTACGGCATGGGACCACTACTGAGGTCACTACTCATCACCTCTGGGACGGCTGGAACCCCCTCTGGGATCAGTGTGTCATCTGCTTTGGGATGGTTTGGCACTTTCTGAAATCTAATTCACTTGATCCTGCTATTGCATATCCATTCAAGTCATCTGTCATAATCGACCTGCTGTTATTTTGTTGCTAAATTGCTTACTAATGGTAAGTTTGTAGCACCCTGCAATAGTGAATACCTGTTTGATTGTTGCTGTACAATTGATTGCTGCTATTATGGATTGCTGATAGTAATTTTTAGTAGCTTGAGGTAGATATGTATTTGTGTTGTTAACCATAGGTACACTTGCTAGCGCTGTTTTTTCTGGTAGTACACCTGCTAGTGGCGATTATTGTGTGGTAATCTGTAATGAAGTAGAGAAATTTAGAGGATGAAGCCTCCGTATCCTCATATAATAGAGTCCCTTGAACCCACGGTTACAATCTCCATACACCTGCAGGATGGGTCACCCTTTAGGCCACGGCAGGGCTGGAGACCAGCCCAGCTGCGGCATTACAGGCCCCGGGGGGCTGACCTGGGGTCCTGGGCCATGGGCTGCTCAGGCAACTAAGGCACGTTAGTGCACTTGGTACCCTGTCATCTTCCATCAAAGGCAGTACTGGTGTCAAAACCTCCCATTCCTCTTTAGGTCACCTGAAAAACCACGTCTGTTCTTTTTTTTTTTTTCTAAAGCCAAGTTGTGTACCAACCTTAGTAGCCTAAGCAGGGTAATTGTTTCAATTTATTGAAAAGATGTTCAAACAAAATATGAAACAGCCCCATTAGTTCTAATAAACAATCCTTGATTACCTCAGTATCACTGTTTTTAAAAGAAAGGAATCAAGAGTTTAACTGCAGTGGAGCACTGCTGGGAAATAACAGGCCGCAGTGTAAGGTGACGTGTTGGCCGCAAACCGATGGCTTGCCAATCACCTGTCTGAAACTATGAGATTTTTCTTCAGAAGGAAGTGGGTAAAACATGAGACGTTCCACGCCTCGCACAGCCTGGCATGGCGATCCCGAGCAGGAGCGAGAGCCTTGTCGGAGCCCAGCGCAGCCCCACCTCGGCAGGCCTTGCCCGGCGCCGGCC
>NW_010139948.1:260-1378 GCF_000699245.1 Pterocles gutturalis | reverse complement strand
CGCGCAATTTGTTGTCCGGGTCCCCTTCAAAGGGAGCAATAAAGGCACTAGGAAAAATAAACGCGACGGGAACTGACCCCGAATCCGTGAGCTGTAACACGCTCGCCTCCTGCTCTCCCCCCCGGAAAACCCCCTGAACTCTAGCTTTCTGCTGATCCTCTCCCTTCACAGTAATGCAACAAATGGCAAGACCCAGGACTCCAGAGCTGAGTAACAGGAAATATAGGCATCTGTCACCTCCCAGGGAGAGGTAAATGGATTAGCGAGAGCAACAAAGGGAAGAAAAGTCCTTTCAAACGTGCAACTGATTAACAAGTCCCCTCTAATCTGCAGCATCACTGTTTTTCCTTAAAGACATCATCGGACTCCTCCCGCACCTCGGTGCAATTAAGCCAAAGCCAGGAAAGGCGGGGTCGGGGGGAAGGCGCTGCTCGCCCGCCGAGCCCCCGCGCTGCCCGGCCGGGAGAGCAGGGGAAGGGTTACAAACCTGGCATGGAAATGGTGCCGCCTGTCAACCCCTCCCTCAGTCCCTGGGCAAAGCGTCGCGGGAAGGAGTTTGTGAGCAGGGTTTTTCTGCTGCAGAAGGGGAGAGGGCAGTTTTCCAGAGGATGGTTTAACGAAAGAGATAAGAGCTGAATCAGGCAGCTCCTACTTCCCCGGTGCATTTCATATCCCAGGGAAAACGAAAACGTTAAACCTCGCGTTTCTGCCCTGAAAGCAGCACACATCTTAGGAGTGCGTGGACAGGAAAAAGAAAGGCGGGAGGAAAAAAAAAAAAAAAAAGTTCAAGCAGTTTCTTTTACAGGAACTGTAACTCTTGCACTATCGCGGCTCTCCAACCCCGCACGTTTCCCGAGGTTCCTGGAAATCACGGCGCTCTCCCCGGAGATGCCGGACAAACAGGCAACTGCTCAGCGGCCGCACCGCCGCTGCCACGGCGCAAGATCAGATGTTAATAAGGGCAGTCTATTGAGCCCTAAAAACAATCGCGGAGCTCGCTGAACCGAATCCTAGTTTTCCCGAGCCCAAAGGATGACCTCAGTCCCAGAGGGTCGGCCAGGTACAGAGAGGAAATGCGACCCTCTAAAGCTCAAAAACACACAGAAAGAGACCCCACC